>NW_022281012.1:0-14252 GCF_004355925.1 Anarrhichthys ocellatus | reverse complement strand
GCGTCTTGACATGTGTCAAGAGGCACAGGCGGATGAAATTGCGAGAGCATCCGGTCACTTTTCAAAATAAAACTTCTTTCACGCTCTGAAAATCAATAAAACGGAAATAATATAATATTTATTCTTTCTGTGCGGCCTGGTACCAAATAATCCACGGCCGGGTTGGGGACCACTGAAAACGATGCTGAAACGCCATGTGGACGGAGATCGTTTAACAAAAACGTATTAGTGTGGATGTAGACTCAGGGAGCCACAACAGAGGGGCTGAAGAGCCGTCTCGAGCCGCAGGTTCAGGTTGCCGACCCCTGAACTAGACTAATGTTGCCGAACAGCTGATGTGGCTATCCCCAACACCACTGACTCAATAAACGGAAGTGACGAAAAAGGGTGTACAAAAAGGGCACAGGCCATTCCGGCCCCTAATTATTACATTCAATGTAGTAATAATTACAAATGCATACATGTGCAAGAGAATACATATTTCAAACATATACATAGTCCATGGTAAAAGCGAACAACAAAAAAAAGTCTTCTTTCTTCTCTAGGCCAGAGGTTTCTAGCACTTAGCCTAGCATTGAGAGTGATCTTTACCATCACCCTTGAGTCGAGTCAGTCAAAGTCATGTCTTCAAGGTAGAGTAATCAGGATTCAACTGACTCCTGAAGAAGGCAGATCCTGGTTACAGGCCTGCATACACAGCTGGTCACTGCGTTTGAGGTCTGAGGCTGGGACTCTTTCTGCATATCCAGCGGATATGAGGTCATTCATGAAAGCAGTGTAGTCTTTGTGGAATGACGCATCCCTAATTAGCCTCCTCTTCAGGTTAAGGCCCTGCTGTTCTGCAATCTTACGCTTGTTAGGCATTCTCATCTCTCTGTTCCTTAAAGGTAAAGCGATGTTGTAGTGGCCGTTGTTAGATCCGGGGGTTCTCTGGCCCGATATGGGGCTACCTACTGACTCAGCTCTCTATTAAAAGATTGGCGAGCTGGTGTTCTGTCGAGGAAACTCGCCTGGCTTCTGCTAACTACCGTTACTCCTGACGTCTACCCTGCTTCCACTGGTAACATGCACTCGGCCGAGGGGCCACCCTGGCCGGGCGCTTCTACCTAGTCACATCAGTTATGGCAGCTTTCCTCTTCTGGATCCGGGCTCTTGGTAAATTGCCAGGTTAGATTTTAACGGCTAGGATTACAACTAAAACCGTAAGGGACTGTTTTAAGTGGACCGGTCACTAGGATAACCATTAAGAACTCTTGTTGTTAAACATACAATAGATTTAACCTTTTACTGCCATGAGGAACTTCTACTACTCCAGCAAATGAATTCTCTTGAGAAATTTACTTTAAATGCAGATTAGATATTTATTGCAGAATATTAGCAGGGGCACAGCTACAGCTCACATAAAATAATACTATACTTGATTCGATCAGGTTACAATTTATTCTTAGGTTATACTCATTAGTTTTCGATGCCGAGGCGGCTCGGTGGAGCTGGATTCACGATGTGGTAAAAAGTCCCTTTGGGGTTGTTAGGAGCGAAGGTCCGGCCGAACCTTCAGCTCCTCCTGCGCAGCCAACGAAGTCCGTTCAGCGATCCCTCAGGCTCAGTACAAAGTCTTTAGGGCGGCTGCGTCCATCTGTTGTCCGGTTGTTAAAGTCAAACAGGGGGGAGAGGAAAATCTCTGTCTTTCAATCTTTGTCCAGGAATGGCTGTCTTCTTTCTGTGAACAGAGACAAAGTCCTCCGATGCGGTTGTTGAGCGAGGTCCAGTGTTTCCTCCGTGGAGCACTTGGGTGGCTCCCGCGTTGAATCCCGTCTTGCTATTTGCAAGTCTCTCTTTTTATAACACTTTGAGCTCTCTCTCCCCCCTCCTCCCCAACACTCCCTCACTCGGCATGTGATTTACATGACATCATTGATTATGTGTGTGTGCTGCGGACAACACCCAACTTTCTGTGTGTGTGTGTTCTGGAATTCACCTAACTTCCCTCTGTGGATGGTCTCACTTCCTCAATGTTCGAGCGTGTGTCAGGTTACACCCATGTATGTGCTCGGACAACACCCCAACATCTGTTATGATCTCAGCCTTTAAGGCCCCCACCCTGCTTATGTCAGCTCTTTCCACACACACACAGACTTCACTTTACTCAGATACACATACATTATTATTATCAGTTTTACATTTGTTAAATCACTTCATAATTCTTATGTTATACACACTTGCTTTAAAATGATTATTAGATTTCATCCTTTACTAATTATATGCTTTGTGTCCCTTTAGCCTACTTCCATATCGAACTGTATTCCTTCATTTAAGGCAGCTTTTCTGGGATCTCAACCTTCTTTTTTGACACCGTCCACAAGTTTCACGGTCTTGTTGGCCATTTCCAAGAACGTACAGTCCTCCCTCGACGGCCCTGTCTGTTCATCTTGACTGCATTCAGGGAAGTCGCCTTTGAATTGCTGTTTCCAGAGTTCATCGAGAGTTACAGCAGAAATCCTGTTCATAGTCACCGCAGGATAACTCACAGCTCAATCACAGCATTCTCCACCAAGTGGTCTGTTCACTGTCCAACCAAGCATTGTCTTGATGGCATATGGGCCTTTGTCCACAGTCCAGATGACTTTGAGTGGTTCCAAAGCTCTGGGCACATTCATGCCTATCAAGAGCTCCACATCTGCATCTATCTCGGGCAGATAGATATGTTTCAAATAAGGCCATTTATGCAGGTGTTGCTGTCGTGGGATGTTGCTCCTGCTCACGGGCATTTTATGTTGAGTAAAGATGTCTGGCATTTCGCAGTACGACCCATTGTCCAATCCAGCCACTTCCAAGTCTGACACAATACAATTGTCCACAATTTTCTCTTGGCCCATGGTGCGCAAAATAATCTTTGTTTTTCTCCCAGAGAGATTCAGTTTATTAATCGGACCCAAGGTGCAGAAGGATGCTGAGCTCCCTTGGTCTAAGAAAACATAGGTTTCCACTGTCCTTTGACCTTTCGTAGATTTGACCTTTACTGGTACGATAGCTAGTTTACAGTTTTGTTCACCGGCCCCAGTGAGACCACTGGTTTGGACTGCAACCAAAGAACTGTCCACTGTACACTCAAAGTTGCTCTTGCCTTTCTCCAAATATGCTACTCTTTCCTCAGGATGGATGTGAAGCATACTAGGGTGTCCTAAACCACATGTTTCGCAAGACAGACGTTTCCTGCAGTCCTTGCTGATGTGCCCAATACACAAGCAGCCAAAACAAACTCCATTAGTTTTCAGGAAATCGATCTTCTCACGATGTGCCCTCTTCTCCAATAGAACGCACAACTCCAGCATGTCTCCACCTTTACAGTACAGGCAAGTCTTTTCAGATGAGTGTCCATCTGTAACCATGTTTTCCGATATGGTCTTTCTTTCAACTGCAGAAACCGTAGTGGCAAAGCTACTTCCTTAAGCCCTTGAGAGAGGTGAAGGTTTTGCTGTGGTGTCTTCTTTATCTTTGTTTGCCAGTAACTTTGGAACATCTTGTATGTTTCCAAATATAGGATCTGTTACAATCATTGACGCTCAATAAAACCCATAATATTAACGAACATAGCTCTTCAGCGATGCCTTTCCTGGATATCACATGCCACTGTTCTCCATTTGTCCCTGAGCTTGTAGGGCAATCTCCTTATCTCAGTGAGCATATTAGCAGCTGTGTTCAATTTGCACAGACTGTGAACCTCCTCCATGGCATTGCAACATCCACGCAAAAACAGACATCCTCTGACATAATTGATTGCCATGAAGAGACCTTGTCCAAATAGGCAGATGCTATCATAAACTCATTTCCAAAGTGTTCATGCAGTAAAGCTTTCGCCTTTGCATATCCGGTGCCATCAGACATGTGTTCACAGCTTCTGACAAACTCCTTTGGTTGCCCTCTGGTGTACTGTTCTAAGAAGTGCAGGCAATCTTCAGCATCGTCAGTCCTTCCCTCAATTATTTGCTCAAAATTTTGCATGAAAGCATGGCACTGCAGAGGATCTCCATCAAACATTTGGACGTCTCTCTTAGGCAGCGATGACAGTCATTGTTGAAGCACCAGCATTGCAGTTATTTCATTTTGTTTTTCCATTACAGACAATATGTAATTCGGATTATTACTGCTGTTCATGAAAGAGGGTGTATTGACATCTCTATAAGATACTGGATGAGCTGTGGTGATTGGAAATGTGCTCTGTCTTATGAGCTCTGGTGCCCCCTGGTGGAGATGTATGGCGTTAACTGCTTCCTTTTGTCTTGGTCTTGTGGCTCCAAAATGTGAATCAGCATTTCCAATTGCTGGTTTTCCTTTTCCATTACTTTCCGTTGTATGTGGTATGAAAGTCTCTGCATCGATATTAAGCACTTCGACAGTTTTCACCTTTTTTTCAAAAAATTCTTGGCTTTCTCCTTTGGTGTACACAGGCAATCAGCAACGTCAACGCATGACAATAATAATGTGAATAACGTGTAAATAGTAGGGGTGGGGGGAAAAATCGATACAGCATAGTATCGCAATATTTTGCGTGGCAATATTGTATCGATACACGGAAGCCAAGTATCGATCTTTTATTATATAGACTATAAACTTTTTGGTACAAGAAAAATAAAATCAATTGCTTTTTCAGTCCACTAGATCAGTGGTTCTCAACTGGTCTGGCTGCGGGATCCACCATCACCCCTTAATGACAAGCCGCGACCCAAATTTTCAACTTCTCAAATTTATTTAATGAAAAGATGGTGCAGTTTGAACCTGAGCTGAAAATGTCCTCTGCAGCCGTAGTAGTAGGGAGCTCTCTTGTGCAGAGAAATTGTTCCTGTCAGTCCCCATCCCACACATGTTTCATGTAAATAAGTAAAACTGCTTTGTTTGTTATGTCTGTAAATTCGTCCATTTGTAATGCAAAATGACCACTTGCCCTAATTCGAGCTGTGGTCTGTTGTTTGAGGTCATCCGACATGTCTTCAATTCGCCTACTTATAGTGTCATTTGACAGACGTATAGTTTTCAGTTTATCCGCTGCGGATTGATCCAACAAATGCCGCTTCAGTTTTGACGGCTTCATGCTTTCTTGTGCCAGAATCTCGCTGCACAAAACACACTGAGGTTTTTGCCCTCTTTTGTCCTAAATGTAAGAAAATCCATATCTCATGTAATCGGTGTCGTACTTGCATTTCAGTAGAGCTCTGCTAAGACCACCAAAGTGACCTTTTCACTTTTCTGTTATTTTCTTAAAGAAGTGGTCATGATCAAGTAATAACTGAAGGCTGCGATGAGATGGCACAGCAAAGTACACTGCTGCCTGTCTATATTTACTGCAAATCAGTGGCGGGCCGTGCATTTTATACCTGGCCCTTCTGTGCTGTCCTGCTACACTTGAGCCATCTCCTATAAGCTCATTATGACGCCACAGCTATGGTTATTTGTTTCTATTGGTGTAACAATACACATATTCGTATTAAACCGTTCGGTACGAGGCTTACGAACCGAATAATACTTTGAATAATACTAGTGCATTTGGAAAATGCAGAAGCTTAAATTGAGGGAAATATAATGTTTTCAGTAGACTACGCTCACGTAACAGACAACAGGCTTTGTGACCTCTGAACCCGGAACAATAACAAAAAACAGCTGAGGCTGCGGCACCGCACGTGTCTTCAGGGAGGCTAAACTAGCTTAGGGGGGAAACAACAGCTCGAACGGACAATTACCCCGCGCATGACGGGATGCTTTGTAATTAAGGTGTCACGGCTCCTCTGTGACTCCAGACCTTTTCTTGGTGTCTCCCCTCTGTTCTCTGTGTGTGTGTGTGTGTGTGTATGTGCGTGGCATGGGCGCGGCTTCCATCACCCGGCACCTGGGCTCATCTCCGCACCTGCCTGCAATCAGACCTTCAAGCACATGCAGCTCAAATACCCCGGCTTCCTTCACTCTCATCGCCAGATTGTTTCGTCAGCTCAGTGGTAGTTTGAATCTTGGCCGCTCTGAGTCTTTTCCTCGACTAAGAGAGCGTTGTACTTACTAACCTGTTTTCTCTTGTACCTCAAGATTCCTGTGCCCACGTCGCAGCCCAGCCGCCGCCACTCACGCCGCCTCATCGCTCTACCTGCATTCTCCGCCTGCTCTTCGAGCAACTCATTAAAATCCTTTTCCTTCACCTACACTGCCGTCTCCGTGTCTGCTTATGGGTCCAGGATAACCGACCGTAACACAACAGACAATGCATATAGTCCAAATCATTGTAATTAACACAATGACAAGAACAAACTCACAAGAACCAGTAACATATATTTTTATATGACAACAAAGCAACAAATCAATCCAGCAAAACTGCAGTGCTAGAGCACGAGCCATTCATATTATTCATAAAAACGACACGATAGACAAATGAACACAGTAGAAACACTACAACTGCAAAAGCAGTTGACTTACCACAGCTGCTGTTCACTTCAAGACAAAGTCCATCCTCCTTTCTTTGATAACAAAGAGTTTAAACCCACGGTTGTTCAGAACATCGGTGTGAGTCAGTTCAAGCCAGAGTCCTCCTGTGAACGTGTTCATTGAGTTGTAGATCCACTCGGGTCTCTCCAAAATTTTTCAAAAGCACGTAGCTTGTGCGTGTCCTGTTGTGTAGCTGCCTTGGTTAGCATAGCGTAGCTCCAAACAGCTCCAAACACCAAGAGCTCAGTTGCAAATGAAACGCATTCTTAGCCATAAAATGTGCAATGCTTCTCCGCCGCTGTCAGCCAGAAATACCGTTCGTACAAATCCTTTTCCTGGCTGGGTCAGGGCTGCTAGCTGTGGGGTTGACCGACCATTTGATACGATGTCCAGTTTTTACTGAAATGTCCTCCAGAAATCTGTTTCTCCTCCTTCAGCCATTGACTGTTAAAAAAACACAGCTAGGTAAAAAAAATTTTATTTAATGTACTACACAAAGTTCACTTACAAACTGAATTAACTATCAATAGTAATGTTCTCGAGAACAGAGACCACATGCACGCATCTTCTCACAGGTCTGAATTCAGGTTCTGAAAAACGAGAGCGGAAGTGGTCTGAGGAATGCTCTCTAGAACGTTTTCTTTTATATCCCCTGACAGTCGGAAAGTGTCCGAACTGTCCTAAAACGTCTGAACGGTCGATTAGTGATTGGCTCCATTTGAATTCTGTCCCCTCCCCGGATCGATCCTTTCTGGCAAACATCCTGAACTCCTCCTCTCTGACCTGCTGGTCAGTTGTCCGTCCCTCTGCTGCACCTCTGAAAAGGCTCACTCAAAATGATCCCTATCTGACCCTCAAAACTATTCATACAGTGTTTTAATACCTTTAGTGACTATACTTCTATGATTTAATACATTCAATGAGTTAATATACTGTAACATATAATATCCTCTATAAGTCAGAATATTGTAAACATAATACATTCCATATGGAAACATATTGTGACTAACATATTTATTATGGTGACACTTCTACTCACCACTAGGGCTGTTATTTAATCCTACTAATAATGCGTTTATAATGCCGTGTTCACACCAAACACGGTGCGATTTTGACGCGCGTCTAGATTACATACAAAGTCTATGCACAGACGCGATGAGACTGGCGCCGCGCGAATCTGCGATGGCGCGTCGCGATGGACGCGAATTTGCGGCGCGATGGACGCGATGGCGCGATTGATGTGATTGATGCGTGACTTGAAATTTTTCAACTTCTGCGAAATATTCGCGTGACGATGTGGCGCGATAGCCTATCAGCGTTGAGATGTTTCCCCTGTCATCACTGACGTCCTGCCGTTGTTGAATCAGGAAATAAATCCTGTAGCCGTCTGTGTTCACCCAGAGCTCTACGATACCTCATTTCAACAGAGACCGGACCAAACTATGTGTATAAATGTGTGTGTGTAAACCATATGGTACAAACAATGAATAGACGCTGCCGTATTTACGTCTTCATGACGTTAGTCTGAGCTGCTACAATGTTAGCTTAGCTTAGCACCGCTCCATTTAGAAGACAAGTAGCCTACAAACCGGCATCATTACGTAGTTATTTCGGAGTCCCTTTTTGTCGGTTTATTGCCGTTAAATCACAGCCAGATCAGTTTATTTTGTGTTCATACAGCTGTAGTAAACTGCGACAGCGACGTGTGGCTTGCACAATGTGGCTTGTGGCAGTGTGGCTTGCACAGTGAATACAGCTCGATAAAATCCACAGAGCTCCTCTGGACAATATTATGAACCAGACATGACGCGTTTAGTTTCCCGGGATATCTGTGACTTCCACAACACGTACTAAGCAGAAATAGAGATTGTGAACACGTCCGCAGCGAGACCGGCGGCGCGTTGGACGCGAATTTGGTGTGAACGCAGCATAATACTGAAATTCTTGAGTGCTCTTTTGGTATCTTGACAGTGGAGGCTGTATCGGGGGGTGCTTTGTGTCTCTTCAGAGGTTGCAGAGAGAATTGTACAAGCAACCAGTATGCTCCACAACTTCATGAGGTGGAAAGATTTGTCTGTGACTGCAGTGTGCAGTGCAAGCAGAGCATTTCCTTGGTGCCCAGGACATCAGAAGGGTTAGAAGCAACAATGCCACTAGAAGCCATTGCTGTCAAAAAAAGATGCTGGGTGCGACCAGGGGGCAACCTCTGGTCGCAAAAACAAGTCTGGTAGTATGTAGTTGCAAGTCTTCTTCAATACAGCATGATGTTCATTTAGTAAATGATGGTCCATTTAGAGTCAAACAGACCATAAAGCAGGGGATGCTTTAGGGCGGGGCTACACGGTGATTGACAGATAGCGACCGCTATCGGAGCCGATTACGGCTTTTCTATTACTCTTTTGCAGTCCAAATACTGTCCCCTCCGTTCACTGAATGGAGGGGACAGTATGTACTGGATATATATACTGGAGGGCCCGTGAATCATGTGCCCAGCCTGACCCTGATGTAGGTCGTATTCATTTAAACACACAATACAGCAGTGGTCATTGCAGACACACCAGAGATCTGCACTCTACTGAATGCACCTTTCTAGTTACAGCACAATAAATTAAGCTTTAAAGGGAGAAGCTTTTTTTTTGTGTGCACCAACATTACTGGAGCTTCTCATTGCACATGCACATGATCCACTTTATAACCTCCACCACCACAAATAAAATATTTAAAAGGTAATTTGTCAGAGTTGGACAACTATTGTTAAAAAAAAAGGTTGCGCAGCACATTCATAACCCAGAGAGGTGATACTTTGATAGTCCATAGTGTACGCAACATTGATAATGGTGTTTTATGAATACATGAAATAGAATTATTACTGCTCTGCAATGTACATTTGAACACATCCCCAACCTAAAGACATAATTTGTCAAGAGCTTTCCATTCGACTCTCTGCAGCTCTGATCCCACTTGTGCATTGTAAATAATTAATTTATCCAATAAGAGGGAGAGTCATTAATATATCTGACACACAGAGCATTTGTGATTTATTATAGCTGCTTGTTAATTGCACATGATAAAAGGTTGTTTACAGCTTAAGCCTGTTTCCTTTTGGCCCTAAAGCCATATTTTCATGGATGACATTTTTCATCTGTCACCAGCAGCTCCTACACAAATTATACGGTCAACTCATTGTGCTTGGAAACAATACTAGAGGCCAAGAGGCAACCTCCGAGGATGAAAAAAACACTGAAATGCCAAAAACTGCAGTTCATCAAATGACCACTTAAAGCTGACTCCAAATGGGAGTTAATCTCCATAGACCCCAATGTTAAGATGCCCAACTTTACAGCAGAAATCAACATGTTTAAGGACTAGTACAAAACAAAATGTTGGTCTCTTTAGCTAATATCCCTGTTCATGACAACTGTAAGGGGGGCGAAATTTTAAGTTAAGTTAAGGGTGTGGCTGCTTTGATTGACAGGTGGGTGCCATCACAGCCACTAGCTGTCTTCTATGTTTCACCTCAACTAATTTCACTTAACTTAACCTCTCGGCTCTTTCTTTCGTATACCTTTTCTTTGTTTGCCGGGCATCCTGCTGGTGTTCGATGATAGGCTGCCGCTGGATGACTTCCATCCAGCCAGCATCAGTTTCCACCAGGATATCAGTAACTGTAAGGTTCTTGAAACTTTGCTAAATCCTGGAATACTGGACGGCATCATTGAACAGCGACTCTTTCTATACACGATCTGAAAGAACACAGGACTTTGACATTGAAGGAGGTGATGGGATTCTATTTCACTGGAGTATGATTTTATGTGATAAATAAATTGATTGATTGAATGAATGAAGAAGTCATGTGCTCCAGTTTTTCATTTATATTTTGACACAGGTACCAACAAGCAACCAGGGGCAACACAACCACATGGTTAATGTTAGCCATCTAGCAACAGCCTAGCTTGCTAGGCTCCAACCAGGCTTCATTCTGCACGCCTCAGCTCCATCCGTGCTGCCACTCTTTACCCAGGATTAGTTGGGAGTTAAGCTTTGTTGTCACTCCCAAGATGGTACACACTTTAAGTTTCATTTTGGCTCTTTAGAAACCTACGTAAGACTACTTTCATGTTTCATAGAGTCTGTTCTAGATACTAGTCACAGCAGTCACAGGCAGTATTCACTGATCAGTCAGCCAATCCCAAACATAAAAACTGGACAGTTGTGCTTTAGTTAAAGAGTGTGGGTAGCATGTGTGTGTTGTGTCTGTGTGTGTCTTAGATCCCAGGAGAGTCTCAGAGACAGCTGGAGAGCAGAGAAAAAGTTCTGCACAAGAGGCCTCCATGCATCCAAACAAATAATTGCTCCTACTTGGTTTGACATTGGCATAACAAACAAAGCTTGTGGTTAGTACTGAGAAACCTATTTATGTATTCTGGCAGAATAAAAAATGCACTGAAACGGAATATTAGTTCCACAGGCCTCCTGTTCATCCAATGTCTTTTGATTAAACAAAGGAGGTGAAGATGCAGCATTCCATGCAAATACTTACCATACAGTAAAATGCATAGAAATGTATATGAATCCATATGGTAATGTTATATGACACCAGATTTACAACCCACATTATGTGCCTGCACGATGTCTGAGACTATTTGAAACAGCAATTTATCACTGAAACACTGCAAGTGAACACGAACACAAAGAAGTTAGTTGCCACCTTATTTACCAGTTTAAACATTCAGTGACTGCTTTACATTCTGCTACCGCCCCACTTTGGTCCTCCGGGCCGTGACCCAGTAACTGATTGAGGTCCGTAGTTATTGAGGATGTTCAGATCCGTTATGTGTTTTGTAGGAGATGGCAACATCTGTTTGATGAGAATGTCTATTAATTTCAGTGGCGGACTAAGGCTGTCTGATTAAAAAAAAAAAAAAAAGGGCACCAGCGCGTGGAACATTTTCTAGCATGTAGGGCAGCCTATATAGCACTGGGTTTTCTCCACTGCAGGATCATCCCAAAAGGCACCTCCTCATGTTTTCTCCACTGGAAGGGCACCATAGAGGGCACTTCATGTTTTATTTACCATTTAAGAGGGCACGTTTGCTGTGTTTCTTTTTCTAACATTGGGGTTCCAACTGCAGTGGTTGATTTATTGTCAGCTGATATGATGGGATAGTAAAAGAAGCAGCCAGTCTGTTTTGGAATCAGCTTTATATTAATAATGCTGCATGATTTTAATACTGTACATTAGACAAACTACCCATGGAAACATAATGACACCAACAGCAGCTATAGTTTTTCACCTTTATTCATAAAATATAATAAATGTGTGTTGAATCATGTTGAGAGGGAGGTGTAGGGGTCGGATGGACTGTTTTAGTGACAGTTTCCAGTGAGTATTCTGGGTGGAGGAAGAGGAGTGGTGGTGGCAAAGCCAGTGAGGTTAGTTATAAGAGGATGAGGGTAAATTTTGGCAAAAGTGGTGCATTAGAAGTGGCAGAAAATGGGGTAAAGGAACATTGGGACTGGTGAAACGTTGCCATGGGGCCAGTTTTTGTGCAGCGGTTGTTGTATGAACTAAACTGGAAGGCAGAAGGGAATGCGGAAGTAGGAACGGAATGGGTACTTCCCAAGTCTTCTATTTGACATTTCCTTGCTCCTCAATCCTTGCTTGAACCGGAGGTCTTTCTGGTCCGCCATCTTGAAGGCCTTCCCAAATGTATACACAAGAGCAGCTTTCACGGAAGTCGTTCAGCATAAAGAGCTGACGTACTCCACCGCCTCCTATAGACATTTAGCAAATATGAAAGAGATGGCAGAGGAACAGCACAAGTTTAAGTGCCCGTTATTTGATGTAATTTATGCTTGGAAAAATAACGTGACGTTAATGCAACATTTGTTTACGGTTATTTCATCCACACCCGTTAAATTCTATCATAACAGCACCTTCTTAACAATTGTGTTGAACAGCATCAGTTATTTATCAGACCTCGGTTAGAAAACATGTTTGTTCATTACATGTCACGTCAAGACAGTAAGAAAGAGTCAGCTGATCATTTCAAGAACCATGTCACTGAAATAGGGTAAATCATACATTTGCCTATTAATTGTTCTGTATGTCATGCAAGTGAAATAATGTGAGGAAGTGTACTGACATGTATGAAATGTTTCTCATTTAACAGGGACAGACAAAGACACAAAACAACTTTAAAAACACAGATCTGAAATGAACCACCCCTTCACAGGAAAGAGGCATACAGCCATGAAGGCCTGGGGGTGAGTTACCAGTAAACAGTTATCTGTTTTGACTATACGCTGTGTCTGCATTGTATGATAAACAATGCAATGTTGCGCTTTCACCATTGTCCATACAATACCTACTAAGTGTGTACTGTAATTATTACGTATGTCGCTTATTGTAAGTCACTACGCTCAGGCTCTTCCCCTCACTTTGCATGTGAGACTGTCATGAATCAAATGGTATATGTGAGAATAAACATATAGACCTTGAATAACAGTTACAGAGTTAAGTATGATCTGGCATCTGACATGGCCCCCAGTGGTAGTGGCTTATCATCCTCTGGAGCTGGGCCAGCAACTTGTGAGGAAGAAGACGATTCCGCCCGGCACAAGTAGAAGCAAGATCATGAGCCATCCGCCGCTGCCTGTCCCCCACCCTACAAACAAAGCGCCACTAAGGGGCGATGATGGTCTTTCCAAATGAGAAGTGAGAGAGGAAGAAGAATGTTTCCAGGCTGCACAAGCTAACAACAGATTTTTAGATTTATTTGAGAAATTGTTCATAAAACAATAATCCTTATGTATTTAGTTATGTGTTTTGTTAAGCAGTATTAATTTATTTATCTCAAATGTTTTACAGTGTTTTGTTCAGGGAAATAATTTGTTTAGTCAGACCATTTAAAAAATAAATGTCATATCCTGGGTCAATGATTTCAGTTACATCATTTCAGGTCTCTTCACAAATTCCTTTTCAATTCAATGTATTCATACAGCCCCAAATCACAAATTGGCCTCAGAGGGCTTTACAATCTGTACAGCATACAAGAAGGACCCTCACACCAGAAGAGGAAAAATTCCCCACAAAAAGCCTTGAACGGGGGAAAAAGGAAGAAACCTTAGGGAGAGCAACAGAGGAGGGATCCCTCTCCCAGGATGGACAGAAGCGCAATAGATGTAATTTGGAAAGCATTAATATAGAGAGAATTTAAATATAGTCAATTCATATCATATATGACAAATATGACATAAGCAATGTCGGTAGTAGCGCCAGTAATAGCAGAATAATAATAGAAAAATTATCACTAATAATAATAAAAGCAGCAGTAGATATAATAATGATGATGATAAAAGCATTAATGGTAATAGTAATAGAAATGCGACTAATAATAATAGTAGCAGTGGGTGTCAGCAGGGCCACGGCAGGAGGCAGGACCAGGGTCCAGATATAACCATCATCCACGGAAGCCTTTGAGGAGAGAAAGCAGATAGACTCCGGGGAAGAAGCAAAGTCAGTAATGTGCGTTAATGAGACATGAATTCATAAAGAAGAGAGAGAAGAGGAGAGAGGAGCTCAGTCTAAGAAGTCCCCCAGTAGTCTAGGCCTATAGCAGCATATATAGGGGCTGGTCCAAGGCAAACCTGAGCCAGCCCTAACTATAAACCTGAATCAGCCCTAACTATAAACCTGAACCAGCCCTGACTATAAACCTGAACCAGCCCTAACTATAGACCTGATCCAGCCCTAACTATAAACCTGAGCCAGCCCTAACTATAAA
>NW_022281011.1:0-14252 GCF_004355925.1 Anarrhichthys ocellatus | reverse complement strand
GCGTCTTGACATGTGTCAAGAGGCACAGGCGGATGAAATTGCGAGAGAATCCGGTCACTTTTCAAAATAAAACTTCTTTCACGCTCTGAAAATCAATAAAACGGAAATAATATAATATTTATTCTTTCTGTGCGGCCTGGTACCAAATAATCCACGGCCGGGTTGGGGACCACTGAAAACGATGCTGAAACGCCATGTGGACGGAGATCGTTTAACAAAAACGTATTAGTGTGGATGTAGACTCAGGGAGCCACAACAGAGGGGCTGAAGAGCCGTCTCGAGCCGCAGGTTCAGGTTGCCGACCCCTGAACTAGACTAATGTTGCCGAACAGCTGATGTGGCTATCCCCAACACCACTGACTCAATAAACGGAAGTGACGAAAAAGGGTGTACAAAAAGGGCACAGGCCATTCCGGCCCCTAATTATTACATTCAATGTAGTAATAATTACAAATGCATACATGTGCAAGAGAATACATATTTCAAACATATACATAGTCCATGGTAAAAGCGAACAACAAAAAAAAGTCTTCTTTCTTCTCTAGGCCAGAGGTTTCTAGCACTTAGCCTAGCATTGAGAGTGATCTTTACCATCACCCTTGAGTCGAGTCAGTCAAAGTCATGTCTTCAAGGTAGAGTAATCAGGATTCAACTGACTCCTGAAGAAGGCAGATCCTGGTTACAGGCCTGCATACACAGCTGGTCACTGCGTTTGAGGTCTGAGGCTGGGACTCTTTCTGCATATCCAGCGGATATGAGGTCATTCATGAAAGCAGTGTAGTCTTTGTGGAATGACGCATCCCTAATTAGCCTCCTCTTCAGGTTAAGGCCCTGCTGTTCTGCAATCTTACGCTTGTTAGGCATTCTCATCTCTCTGTTCCTTAAAGGTAAAGCGATGTTGTAGTGGCCGTTGTTAGATCCGGGGGTTCTCTGGCCCGATATGGGGCTACCTACTGACTCAGCTCTCTATTAAAAGATTGGCGAGCTGGTGTTCTGTCGAGGAAACTCGCCTGGCTTCTGCTAACTACCGTTACTCCTGACGTCTACCCTGCTTCCACTGGTAACATGCACTCGGCCGAGGGGCCACCCTGGCCGGGCGCTTCTACCTAGTCACATCAGTTATGGCAGCTTTCCTCTTCTGGATCCGGGCTCTTGGTAAATTGCCAGGTTAGATTTTAACGGCTAGGATTACAACTAAAACCGTAAGGGACTGTTTTAAGTGGACCGGTCACTAGGATAACCATTAAGAACTCTTGTTGTTAAACATACAATAGATTTAACCTTTTACTGCCATGAGGAACTTCTACTACTCCAGCAAATGAATTCTCTTGAGAAATTTACTTTAAATGCAGATTAGATATTTATTGCAGAATATTAGCAGGGGCACAGCTACAGCTCACATAAAATAATACTATACTTGATTCGATCAGGTTACAATTTATTCTTAGGTTATACTCATTAGTTTTCGATGCCGAGGCGGCTCGGTGGAGCTGGATTCACGATGTGGTAAAAAGTCCCTTTGGGGTTGTTAGGAGCGAAGGTCCGGCCGAACCTTCAGCTCCTCCTGCGCAGCCAACGAAGTCCGTTCAGCGATCCCTCAGGCTCAGTACAAAGTCTTTAGGGCGGCTGCGTCCATCTGTTGTCCGGTTGTTAAAGTCAAACAGGGGGGAGAGGAAAATCTCTGTCTTTCAATCTTTGTCCAGGAATGGCTGTCTTCTTTCTGTGAACAGAGACAAAGTCCTCCGATGCGGTTGTTGAGCGAGGTCCAGTGTTTCCTCCGTGGAGCACTTGGGTGGCTCCCGCGTTGAATCCCGTCTTGCTATTTGCAAGTCTCTCTTTTTATAACACTTTGAGCTCTCTCTCCCCCCTCCTCCCCAACACTCCCTCACTCGGCATGTGATTTACATGACATCATTGATTATGTGTGTGTGCTGCGGACAACACCCAACTTTCTGTGTGTGTGTGTTCTGGAATTCACCTAACTTCCCTCTGTGGATGGTCTCACTTCCTCAATGTTCGAGCGTGTGTCAGGTTACACCCATGTATGTGCTCGGACAACACCCCAACATCTGTTATGATCTCAGCCTTTAAGGCCCCCACCCTGCTTATGTCAGCTCTTTCCACACACACACAGACTTCACTTTACTCAGATACACATACATTATTATTATCAGTTTTACATTTGTTAAATCACTTCATAATTCTTATGTTATACACACTTGCTTTAAAATGATTATTAGATTTCATCCTTTACTAATTATATGCTTTGTGTCCCTTTAGCCTACTTCCATATCGAACTGTATTCCTTCATTTAAGGCAGCTTTTCTGGGATCTCAACCTTCTTTTTTGACACCGTCCACAAGTTTCACGGTCTTGTTGGCCATTTCCAAGAACGTACAGTCCTCCCTCGACGGCCCTGTCTGTTCATCTTGACTGCATTCAGGGAAGTCGCCTTTGAATTGCTGTTTCCAGAGTTCATCGAGAGTTACAGCAGAAATCCTGTTCATAGTCACCGCAGGATAACTCACAGCTCAATCACAGCATTCTCCACCAAGTGGTCTGTTCACTGTCCAACCAAGCATTGTCTTGATGGCATATGGGCCTTTGTCCACAGTCTAGATGACTTTGAGTGGTTCCAAAGCTCTGGGCACATTCATGCCTATCAAGAGCTCCACATCTGCATCTATCTCGGGCAGCTAGATATGTTTCAAATAAGGCCATTTATGCAGGTGTTGCTGTCGTGGGATGTTGCTCCTGCTCACGGGCATTTTATGTTGAGTAAAGATGTCTGGCATTTCGCAGTACGACCCATTGTCCAATCCAGCCACTTCCAAGTCTGACACAATACAATTGTCCACAATTTTCTCTTGGCCCATGGTGCGCAAAATAATCTTTGTTTTTCTCCCAGAGAGATTCAGTTTATTAATCGGACCCAAGGTGCAGAAGGATGCTGAGCTCCCTTGGTCTAAGAAAACATAGGTTTCCACTGTCCTTTGACCTTTCGTAGATTTGACCTTTACTGGTACGATAGCTAGTTTACAGTTTTGTTCACCGGCCCCAGTGAGACCACTGGTTTGGACTGCAACCAAAGAACTGTCCACTGTACACTCAAAGTTGCTCTTGCCTTTCTCCAAATATGCTACTCTTTCCTCAGGATGGATGTGAAGCATACTAGGGTGTCCTAAACCACATGTTTCGCAAGACAGACGTTTCCTGCAGTCCTTGCTGATGTGCCCAATACACAAGCAGCCAAAACAAACTCCATTAGTTTTCAGGAAATCGATCTTCTCACGATGTGCCCTCTTCTCCAATAGAACGCACAACTCCAGCATGTCTCCACCTTTACAGTACAGGCAAGTCTTTTCAGATGAGTGTCCATCTGTAACCATGTTTTCCGATATGGTCTTTCTTTCAACTGCAGAAACCGTAGTGGCAAAGCTACTTCCTTAAGCCCTTGAGAGAGGTGAAGGTTTTGCTGTGGTGTCTTCTTTATCTTTGTTTGCCAGTAACTTTGGAACATCTTGTATGTTTCCAAATATAGGATCTGTTACAATCATTGACGCTCAATAAAACCCATAATATTAACGAACATAGCTCTTCAGCGATGCCTTTCCTGGATATCACATGCCACTGTTCTCCATTTGTCCCTGAGCTTGTAGGGCAATCTCCTTATCTCAGTGAGCATATTAGCAGCTGTGTTCAATTTGCACAGACTGTGAACCTCCTCCATGGCATTGCAACATCCACGCAAAAACAGACATCCTCTGACATAATTGATTGCCATGAAGAGACCTTGTCCAAATAGGCAGATGCTATCATAAACTCATTTCCAAAGTGTTCATGCAGTAAAGCTTTCGCCTTTGCATATCCGGTGCCATCAGACATGTGTTCACAGCTTCTGACAAACTCCTTTGGTTGCCCTCTGGTGTACTGTTCTAAGAAGTGCAGGCAATCTTCAGCATCGTCAGTCCTTCCCTCAATTATTTGCTCAAAATTTTGCATGAAAGCATGGCACTGCAGAGGATCTCCATCAAACATTTGGACGTCTCTCTTAGGCAGCGATGACAGTCATTGTTGAAGCACCAGCATTGCAGTTATTTCATTTTGTTTTTCCATTACAGACAATATGTAATTCGGATTATTACTGCTGTTCATGAAAGAGGGTGTATTGACATCTCTATAAGATACTGGATGAGCTGTGGTGATTGGAAATGTGCTCTGTCTTATGAGCTCTGGTGCCCCCTGGTGGAGATGTATGGCGTTAACTGCTTCCTTTTGTCTTGGTCTTGTGGCTCCAAAATGTGAATCAGCATTTCCAATTGCTGGTTTTCCTTTTCCATTACTTTCCGTTGTATGTGGTATGAAAGTCTCTGCATCGATATTAAGCACTTCGACAGTTTTCACCTTTTTTTCAAAAAATTCTTGGCTTTCTCCTTTGGTGTACACAGGCAATCAGCAACGTCAACGCATGACAATAATAATGTGAATAACGTGTAAATAGTAGGGGTGGGGGGAAAAATCGATACAGCATAGTATCGCAATATTTTGCGTGGCAATATTGTATCGATACACGGAAGCCAAGTATCGATCTTTTATTATATAGACTATAAACTTTTTGGTACAAGAAAAATAAAATCAATTGCTTTTTCAGTCCACTAGATCAGTGGTTCTCAACTGGTCTGGCTGCGGGATCCACCATCACCCCTTAATGACAAGCCGCGACCCAAATTTTCAACTTCTCAAATTTATTTAATGAAAAGATGGTGCAGTTTGAACCTGAGCTGAAAATGTCCTCTGCAGCCGTAGTAGTAGGGAGCTCTCTTGTGCAGAGAAATTGTTCCTGTCAGTCCCCATCCCACACATGTTTCATGTAAATAAGTAAAACTGCTTTGTTTGTTATGTCTGTAAATTCGTCCATTTGTAATGCAAAATGACCACTTGCCCTAATTCGAGCTGTGGTCTGTTGTTTGAGGTCATCCGACATGTCTTCAATTCGCCTACTTATAGTGTCATTTGACAGACGTATAGTTTTCAGTTTATCCGCTGCGGATTGATCCAACAAATGCCGCTTCAGTTTTGACGGCTTCATGCTTTCTTGTGCCAGAATCTCGCTGCACAAAACACACTGAGGTTTTTGCCCTCTTTTGTCCTAAATGTAAGAAAATCCATATCTCATGTAATCGGTGTCGTACTTGCATTTCAGTAGAGCTCTGCTAAGACCACCAAAGTGACCTTTTCACTTTTCTGTTATTTTCTTAAAGAAGTGGTCATGATCAAGTAATAACTGAAGGCTGCGATGAGATGGCACAGCAAAGTACACTGCTGCCTGTCTATATTTACTGCAAATCAGTGGCGGGCCGTGCATTTTATACCTGGCCCTTCTGTGCTGTCCTGCTACACTTGAGCCATCTCCTATAAGCTCATTATGACGCCACAGCTATGGTTATTTGTTTCTATTGGTGTAACAATACACATATTCGTATTAAACCGTTCGGTACGAGGCTTACGAACCGAATAATACTTTGAATAATACTAGTGCATTTGGAAAATGCAGAAGCTTAAATTGAGGGAAATATAATGTTTTCAGTAGACTACGCTCACGTAACAGACAACAGGCTTTGTGACCTCTGAACCCGGAACAATAACAAAAAACAGCTGAGGCTGCGGCACCGCACGTGTCTTCAGGGAGGCTAAACTAGCTTAGGGGGGAAACAACAGCTCGAACGGACAATTACCCCGCGCATGACGGGATGCTTTGTAATTAAGGTGTCACGGCTCCTCTGTGACTCCAGACCTTTTCTTGGTGTCTCCCCTCTGTTCTCTGTGTGTGTGTGTGTGTGTGTATGTGCGTGGCATGGGCGCGGCTTCCATCACCCGGCACCTGGGCTCATCTCCGCACCTGCCTGCAATCAGACCTTCAAGCACATGCAGCTCAAATACCCCGGCTTCCTTCACTCTCATCGCCAGATTGTTTCGTCAGCTCAGTGGTAGTTTGAATCTTGGCCGCTCTGAGTCTTTTCCTCGACTAAGAGAGCGTTGTACTTACTAACCTGTTTTCTCTTGTACCTCAAGATTCCTGTGCCCACGTCGCAGCCCAGCCGCCGCCACTCACGCCGCCTCATCGCTCTACCTGCATTCTCCGCCTGCTCTTCGAGCAACTCATTAAAATCCTTTTCCTTCACCTACACTGCCGTCTCCGTGTCTGCTTATGGGTCCAGGATAACCGACCGTAACACAACAGACAATGCATATAGTCCAAATCATTGTAATTAACACAATGACAAGAACAAACTCACAAGAACCAGTAACATATATTTTTATATGACAACAAAGCAACAAATCAATCCAGCAAAACTGCAGTGCTAGAGCACGAGCCATTCATATTATTCATAAAAACGACACGATAGACAAATGAACACAGTAGAAACACTACAACTGCAAAAGCAGTTGACTTACCACAGCTGCTGTTCACTTCAAGACAAAGTCCATCCTCCTTTCTTTGATAACAAAGAGTTTAAACCCACGGTTGTTCAGAACATCGGTGTGAGTCAGTTCAAGCCAGAGTCCTCCTGTGAACGTGTTCATTGAGTTGTAGATCCACTCGGGTCTCTCCAAAATTTTTCAAAAGCACGTAGCTTGTGCGTGTCCTGTTGTGTAGCTGCCTTGGTTAGCATAGCGTAGCTCCAAACAGCTCCAAACACCAAGAGCTCAGTTGCAAATGAAACGCATTCTTAGCCATAAAATGTGCAATGCTTCTCCGCCGCTGTCAGCCAGAAATACCGTTCGTACAAATCCTTTTCCTGGCTGGGTCAGGGCTGCTAGCTGTGGGGTTGACCGACCATTTGATACGATGTCCAGTTTTTACTGAAATGTCCTCCAGAAATCTGTTTCTCCTCCTTCAGCCATTGACTGTTAAAAAAACACAGCTAGGTAAAAAATTTTTTATTTAATGTACTACACAAAGTTCACTTACAAACTGAATTAACTATCAATAGTAATGTTCTCGAGAACAGAGACCACATGCACGCATCTTCTCACAGGTCTGAATTCAGGTTCTGAAAAACGAGAGCGGAAGTGGTCTGAGGAATGCTCTCTAGAACGTTTTCTTTTATATCCCCTGACAGTCGGAAAGTGTCCGAACTGTCCTAAAACGTCTGAACGGTCGATTAGTGATTGGCTCCATTTGAATTCTGTCCCCTCCCCGGATCGATCCTTTCTGGCAAACATCCTGAACTCCTCCTCTCTGACCTGCTGGTCAGTTGTCCGTCCCTCTGCTGCACCTCTGAAAAGGCTCACTCAAAATGATCCCTATCTGACCCTCAAAACTATTCATACAGTGTTTTAATACCTTTAGTGACTATACTTCTATGATTTAATACATTCAATGAGTTAATATACTGTAACATATAATATCCTCTATAAGTCAGAATATTGTAAACATAATACATTCCATATGGAAACATATTGTGACTAACATATTTATTATGGTGACACTTCTACTCACCACTAGGGCTGTTATTTAATCCTACTAATAATGCGTTTATAATGCCGTGTTCACACCAAACACGGTGCGATTTTGACGCGCGTCTAGATTACATACAAAGTCTATGCACAGACGCGATGAGACTGGCGCCGCGCGAATCTGCGATGGCGCGTCGCGATGGACGCGAATTTGCGGCGCGATGGACGCGATGGCGCGATTGATGTGATTGATGCGTGACTTGAAATTTTTCAACTTCTGCGAAATATTCGCGTGACGATGTGGCGCGATAGCCTATCAGCGTTGAGATGTTTCCCCTGTCATCACTGACGTCCTGCCGTTGTTGAATCAGGAAATAAATCCTGTAGCCGTCTGTGTTCACCCAGAGCTCTACGATACCTCATTTCAACAGAGACCGGACCAAACTATGTGTATAAATGTGTGTGTGTAAACCATATGGTACAAACAATGAATAGACGCTGCCGTATTTACGTCTTCATGACGTTAGTCTGAGCTGCTACAATGTTAGCTTAGCTTAGCACCGCTCCATTTAGAAGACAAGTAGCCTACAAACCGGCATCATTACGTAGTTATTTCGGAGTCCCTTTTTGTCGGTTTATTGCCGTTAAATCACAGCCAGATCAGTTTATTTTGTGTTCATACAGCTGTAGTAAACTGCGACAGCGACGTGTGGCTTGCACAATGTGGCTTGTGGCAGTGTGGCTTGCACAGTGAATACAGCTCGATAAAATCCACAGAGCTCCTCTGGACAATATTATGAACCAGACATGACGCGTTTAGTTTCCCGGGATATCTGTGACTTCCACAACACGTACTAAGCAGAAATAGAGATTGTGAACACGTCCGCAGCGAGACCGGCGGCGCGTTGGACGCGAATTTGGTGTGAACGCAGCATAATACTGAAATTCTTGAGTGCTCTTTTGGTATCTTGACAGTGGAGGCTGTATCGGGGGGTGCTTTGTGTCTCTTCAGAGGTTGCAGAGAGAATTGTACAAGCAACCAGTATGCTCCACAACTTCATGAGGTGGAAAGATTTGTCTGTGACTGCAGTGTGCAGTGCAAGCAGAGCATTTCCTTGGTGCCCAGGACATCAGAAGGGTTAGAAGCAACAATGCCACTAGAAGCCATTGCTGTCAAAAAAAGATGCTGGGTGCGACCAGGGGGCAACCTCTGGTCGCAAAAACAAGTCTGGTAGTATGTAGTTGCAAGTCTTCTTCAATACAGCATGATGTTCATTTAGTAAATGATGGTCCATTTAGAGTCAAACAGACCATAAAGCAGGGGATGCTTTAGGGCGGGGCTACACGGTGATTGACAGATAGCGACCGCTATCGGAGCCGATTACGGCTTTTCTATTACTCTTTTGCAGTCCAAATACTGTCCCCTCCGTTCACTGAATGGAGGGGACAGTATGTACTGGATATATATACTGGAGGGCCCGTGAATCATGTGCCCAGCCTGACCCTGATGTAGGTCGTATTCATTTAAACACACAATACAGCAGTGGTCATTGCAGACACACCAGAGATCTGCACTCTACTGAATGCACCTTTCTAGTTACAGCACAATAAATTAAGCTTTAAAGGGAGAAGCTTTTTTTTTGTGTGCACCAACATTACTGGAGCTTCTCATTGCACATGCACATGATCCACTTTATAACCTCCACCACCACAAATAAAATATTTAAAAGGTAATTTGTCAGAGTTGGACAACTATTGTTAAAAAAAAAGGTTGCGCAGCACATTCATAACCCAGAGAGGTGATACTTTGATAGTCCATAGTGTACGCAACATTGATAATGGTGTTTTATGAATACATGAAATAGAATTATTACTGCTCTGCAATGTACATTTGAACACATCCCCAACCTAAAGACATAATTTGTCAAGAGCTTTCCATTCGACTCTCTGCAGCTCTGATCCCACTTGTGCATTGTAAATAATTAATTTATCCAATAAGAGGGAGAGTCATTAATATATCTGACACACAGAGCATTTGTGATTTATTATAGCTGCTTGTTAATTGCACATGATAAAAGGTTGTTTACAGCTTAAGCCTGTTTCCTTTTGGCCCTAAAGCCATATTTTCATGGATGACATTTTTCATCTGTCACCAGCAGCTCCTACACAAATTATACGGTCAACTCATTGTGCTTGGAAACAATACTAGAGGCCAAGAGGCAACCTCCGAGGATGAAAAAAACACTGAAATGCCAAAAACTGCAGTTCATCAAATGACCACTTAAAGCTGACTCCAAATGGGAGTTAATCTCCATAGACCCCAATGTTAAGATGCCCAACTTTACAGCAGAAATCAACATGTTTAAGGACTAGTACAAAACAAAATGTTGGTCTCTTTAGCTAATATCCCTGTTCATGACAACTGTAAGGGGGGCGAAATTTTAAGTTAAGTTAAGGGTGTGGCTGCTTTGATTGACAGGTGGGTGCCATCACAGCCACTAGCTGTCTTCTATGTTTCACCTCAACTAATTTCACTTAACTTAACCTCTCGGCTCTTTCTTTCGTATACCTTTTCTTTGTTTGCCGGGCATCCTGCTGGTGTTCGATGATAGGCTGCCGCTGGATGACTTCCATCCAGCCAGCATCAGTTTCCACCAGGATATCAGTAACTGTAAGGTTCTTGAAACTTTGCTAAATCCTGGAATACTGGACGGCATCATTGAACAGCGACTCTTTCTATACACGATCTGAAAGAACACAGGACTTTGACATTGAAGGAGGTGATGGGATTCTATTTCACTGGAGTATGATTTTATGTGATAAATAAATTGATTGATTGAATGAATGAAGAAGTCATGTGCTCCAGTTTTTCATTTATATTTTGACACAGGTACCAACAAGCAACCAGGGGCAACACAACCACATGGTTAATGTTAGCCATCTAGCAACAGCCTAGCTTGCTAGGCTCCAACCAGGCTTCATTCTGCACGCCTCAGCTCCATCCGTGCTGCCCCTCTTTACCCAGGATTAGTTGGGAGTTAAGCTTTGTTGTCACTCCCAAGATGGTACACACTTTAAGTTTCATTTTGGCTCTTTAGAAACCTACGTAAGACTACTTTCATGTTTCATAGAGTCTGTTCTAGATACTAGTCACAGCAGTCACAGGCAGTATTCACTGATCAGTCAGCCAATCCCAAACATAAAAACTGGACAGTTGTGCTTTAGTTAAAGAGTGTGGGTAGCATGTGTGTGTTGTGTCTGTGTGTGTCTTAGATCCCAGGAGAGTCTCAGAGACAGCTGGAGAGCAGAGAAAAAGTTCTGCACAAGAGGCCTCCATGCATCCAAACAAATAATTGCTCCTACTTGGTTTGACATTGGCATAACAAACAAAGCTTGTGGTTAGTACTGAGAAACCTATTTATGTATTCTGGCAGAATAAAAAATGCACTGAAACGGAATATTAGTTCCACAGGCCTCCTGTTCATCCAATGTCTTTTGATTAAACAAAGGAGGTGAAGATGCAGCATTCCATGCAAATACTTACCATACAGTAAAATGCATAGAAATGTATATGAATCCATATGGTAATGTTATATGACACCAGATTTACAACCCACATTATGTGCCTGCACGATGTCTGAGACTATTTGAAACAGCAATTTATCACTGAAACACTGCAAGTGAACACAAACACAAAGAAGTTAGTTGCCACCTTATTTACCAGTTTAAACATTCAGTGACTGCTTTACATTCTGCTACCGCCCCACTTTGGTCCTCCGGGCCGTGACCCAGTAACTGATTGAGGTCCGTAGTTATTGAGGATGTTCAGATCCGTTATGTGTTTTGTAGGAGATGGCAACATCTGTTTGATGAGAATGTCTATTAATTTCAGTGGCGGACTAAGGCTGTCTGATTAAAAAAAAAAAAAAAAGGGCACCAGCGCGTGGAACATTTTCTAGCATGTAGGGCAGCCTATATAGCACTGGGTTTTCTCCACTGCAGGATCATCCCAAAAGGCACCTCCTCATGTTTTCTCCACTGGAAGGGCACCATAGAGGGCACTTCATGTTTTATTTACCATTTAAGAGGGCACGTTTGCTGTGTTTCTTTTTCTAACATTGGGGTTCCAACTGCAGTGGTTGATTTATTGTCAGCTGATATGATGGGATAGTAAAAGAAGCAGCCAGTCTGTTTTGGAATCAGCTTTATATTAATAATGCTGCATGATTTTAATACTGTACATTAGACAAACTACCCATGGAAACATAATGACACCAACAGCAGCTATAGTTTTTCACCTTTATTCATAAAATATAATAAATGTGTGTTGAATCATGTTGAGAGGGAGGTGTAGGGGTCGGATGGACTGTTTTAGTGACAGTTTCCAGTGAGTATTCTGGGTGGAGGAAGAGGAGTGGTGGTGGCAAAGCCAGTGAGGTTAGTTATAAGAGGATGAGGGTAAATTTTGGCAAAAGTGGTGCATTAGAAGTGGCAGAAAATGGGGTAAAGGAACATTGGGACTGGTGAAACGTTGCCATGGGGCCAGTTTTTGTGCAGCGGTTGTTGTATGAACTAAACTGGAAGGCAGAAGGGAATGCGGAAGTAGGAACGGAATGGGTACTTCCCAAGTCTTCTATTTGACATTTCCTTGCTCCTCAATCCTTGCTTGAACCGGAGGTCTTTCTGGTCCGCCATCTTGAAGGCCTTCCCAAATGTATACACAAGAGCAGCTTTCACGGAAGTCGTTCAGCATAAAGAGCTGACGTACTCCACCGCCTCCTATAGACATTTAGCAAATATGAAAGAGATGGCAGAGGAACAGCACAAGTTTAAGTGCCCGTTATTTGATGTAATTTATGCTTGGAAAAATAACGTGACGTTAATGCAACATTTGTTTACGGTTATTTCATCCACACCCGTTAAATTCTATCATAACAGCACCTTCTTAACAATTGTGTTGAACAGCATCAGTTATTTATCAGACCTCGGTTAGAAAACATGTTTGTTCATTACATGTCACGTCAAGACAGTAAGAAAGAGTCAGCTGATCATTTCAAGAACCATGTCACTGAAATAGGGTAAATCATACATTTGCCTATTAATTGTTCTGTATGTCATGCAAGTGAAATAATGTGAGGAAGTGTACTGACATGTATGAAATGTTTCTCATTTAACAGGGACAGACAAAGACACAAAACAACTTTAAAAACACAGATCTGAAATGAACCACCCCTTCACAGGAAAGAGGCATACAGCCATGAAGGCCTGGGGGTGAGTTACCAGTAAACAGTTATCTGTTTTGACTATACGCTGTGTCTGCATTGTATGATAAACAATGCAATGTTGCGCTTTCACCATTGTCCATACAATACCTACTAAGTGTGTACTGTAATTATTACGTATGTCGCTTATTGTAAGTCACTACGCTCAGGCTCTTCCCCTCACTTTGCATGTGAGACTGTCATGAATCAAATGGTATATGTGAGAATAAACATATAGACCTTGAATAACAGTTACAGAGTTAAGTATGATCTGGCATCTGACATGGCCCCCAGTGGTAGTGGCTTATCATCCTCTGGAGCTGGGCCAGCAACTTGTGAGGAAGAAGACGATTCCGCCCGGCACAAGTAGAAGCAAGATCATGAGCCATCCGCCGCTGCCTGTCCCCCACCCTACAAACAAAGCGCCACTAAGGGGCGATGATGGTCTTTCCAAATGAGAAGTGAGAGAGGAAGAAGAATGTTTCCAGGCTGCACAAGCTAACAACAGATTTTTAGATTTATTTGAGAAATTGTTCATAAAACAATAATCCTTATGTATTTAGTTATGTGTTTTGTTAAGCAGTATTAATTTATTTATCTCAAATGTTTTACAGTGTTTTGTTCAGGGAAATAATTTGTTTAGTCAGACCATTTAAAAAATAAATGTCATATCCTGGGTCAATGATTTCAGTTACATCATTTCAGGTCTCTTCACAAATTCCTTTTCAATTCAATGTATTCATACAGCCCCAAATCACAAATTGGCCTCAGAGGGCTTTACAATCTGTACAGCATACAAGAAGGACCCTCACACCAGAAGAGGAAAAATTCCCCACAAAAAGCCTTGAACGGGGGAAAAAGGAAGAAACCTTAGGGAGAGCAACAGAGGAGGGATCCCTCTCCCAGGATGGACAGAAGCGCAATAGATGTAATTTGGAAAGCATTAATATAGAGAGAATTTAAATATAGTCAATTCATATCATATATGACAAATATGACATAAGCAATGTCGGTAGTAGCGCCAGTAATAGCAGAATAATAATAGAAAAATTATCACTAATAATAATAAAAGCAGCAGTAGATATAATAATGATGATGATAAAAGCATTAATGGTAATAGTAATAGAAATGCGACTAATAATAATAGTAGCAGTGGGTGTCAGCAGGGCCACGGCAGGAGGCAGGACCAGGGTCCAGATATAACCATCATCCACGGAAGCCTTTGAGGAGAGAAAGCAGATAGACTCCGGGGAAGAAGCAAAGTCAGTAATGTGCGTTAATGAGACATGAATTCATAAAGAAGAGAGAGAAGAGGAGAGAGGAGCTCAGTCTAAGAAGTCCCCCAGTAGTCTAGGCCTATAGCAGCATATATAGGGGCTGGTCCAAGGCAAACCTGAGCCAGCCCTAACTATAAACCTGAATCAGCCCTAACTATAAACCTGAACCAGCCCTGACTATAAACCTGAACCAGCCCTAACTATAGACCTGATCCAGCCCTAACTATAAACCTGAGCCAGCCCTAACTATAAA
>NW_022281010.1:8569-14257 GCF_004355925.1 Anarrhichthys ocellatus | reverse complement strand
TACACACCTCTACGCCTCCTTGATGGAGGGTACAGAGCACCAAGCTTTTACGTGCCCTGTAAAGCTTAATAATCAGGATGTGGAAGCTTTGCTGGACTCAGGGAGTAATTATACACTAGTTCACAAACCTTTGATAGAGGGAACAGACTGGCTTCAGGAAGAGACACGGCCAGTTTCGTGTGTCCATGGTGATACACGCCAGTATCCTACGTGTACAGTGAAGCTAATCACAACGCAAGGCATGTGTGAAGTTAAGGCGGGGGTGCTAGATACCCTGCCAGTCTCACTTTTAATTGGAAGAGATTGTCCCCTGTTCCTCAGGCTGTGGAGAGAGATACAGGAGAGACGGTCTAGGGAGTCAGGACAGCCCAGAGGTAAGATTAAGCTGAAATACAGACCAAAGAATGTTTCCAGGAATGTTTTAACACACACCTCTTCTTCAGTGAATGCTTTTCTCGGCCCTGCAGAATCAGACAGCGATGTGGGCCCGGCCTCTGAAGGCGAAGAGGAGGAGCCCCAGGGAAGCCACCAGCCGTCATCAAGCGAGGATAGCAGACAGACAGCTGCGGACGGGCCGGCCCCACTTTCAGGCCAGTATGGTACTGCTCAACTCAATGACCCGACATTGATAAATGCTTTGCGAAATGTGAGAGTAATAGAAGGGGTGGACCAAGACCAGAGAAGCCTTTTAATTTACCCTCATTTTGCGGTGAAGAATGGTCTACTGTACCGAATGATACAAGTGCAGGAGGAGATAACAGAGCAGTTATTAGTGCCTAAATCTTTTCGCCCTACTGTGTTACAACTGGCCCATACACACCTGCTTGGAGCACATCTAGGAGTGGAAAAGACTAAAGACCGGATTTTACAGCGGTTCTTTTGGCCAGGCATTCACAAGGAAGTCGAAAATTATTGCAGAAGTTGTCCAGAATGTCAGCTCATGGCCCCTAAGCCCTCATTTAGAAATCCCCTGATCCCCCTCCCCATTATTGAGGTCCCCTTTGAAAGAATTGGGTTAGATATTGTGGGGCCCCTACCCAAGAGTGCTAGGGGCATCAGTATATTCTGATCCTAGTGGACTATGCTACCCGTTATCCCGAGGCTATACCCCTCAGAAAGGCTACAGCCCAGCAGATCACCAAAGAACTGTTCCTCCTATGCAGTAGAGTACGACTTCCCAAAGAGATACTGACAGATCAGGGGACCCCTTTTATGTCTCGTGTCACCAAAGGCCTGTGCTCTCTCCTAAAGATCAAGCACCTCAGAACGTCAGTATACCACCCTCAAACTGACAGACTAGTAGAGAGGTTCAACAAGACTCTCAAAATGATGCTAAGGAAGTCCATTGAAAGAGACGGGCGCATGGGACCAGCTCCTCCCATACTTGATGTTTGCAGTTAGGGAGGTTCCCCAAGCTTCTACAGGTTTCTCACCCTTTGAGCTCCTGTACTCTTACAAACCCAGGGGGATCCTGGACCTGGCGAATGAATCCTGGGAAAAACAGCCTTGTCCTCACCGCACGGTTATTGAGCATGTGGAGGCCATGAAAGACAGAGTGAGTGCCATTTATCCTATTGTCAGAGAGCACATGGAAAAAGCTCAGAAAGAACAGCAAGCATCCTACAACCACCCTGCGCAGCCCAGAGAGTTCAGGCCAGGAGACCGGGTCCTGGTACTGGTACCCACTGCTGAATGTAAGTTTTTAGCAACTTCGCAGGGGCCCTATGAAATTATTGAAAGAGTGGGAGAAGTGAACTACAGAGTAAAACAACCAGGAAGGAGAAAACCAGAACAGCTGTACCACGTGAACCTGTTGAAGAAATGGCATGCTGCAGAGGTCCTATTAAGCTGTTTACCCCCAAAAGACACAGGAGCACCACCAAGAGAGGTCATAAAGGTGGGCCCTGATCTGTCCCCCCAGCAACGACAGGAGTGCATGGAGCTGGTGGACCGTAACCGAGATGTGTTCTCAGCTAAGTCCGGCACCACACACCTCGCTGTACATGAAATCCGCACCAAGCAGGGTAAAGTAGTAAATCAGCGTCCCTATAGAGTGCCAGAGGCCCATAAAGAAACAATTCGGGAAGAGGTTAAAAAGATGCTGGAGCTGGGGGTTATTGAAGAGTCCCACAGTGCCTGGGCGAGCCCTATCGTATTGGTCCCCAAACCTAATATGTCACCTCGATTCTGCAATGACTTTAGAAAGCTAAATGAGGTATCAGAGTTTGATGCTTACCCCATGCCCCTAGTCGATGAATTAATAGATCGTCTGGGAATGGCTCGCTTCATCACAACGCTGGACCTCACGAAGGGATACTGGCAAGTCCCGCTTTCCCCAGCTTCCAAGGAGAAAACAGCCTTTGCAACAAGTGAAGGGCTTTTTCAGTATACCAAATTACCATTTGGGCTGCACGGAGCCCGTGCCACCTTCCAACGGCTCATGGACCGGGTCCTGCGACCCCACAAAAAGTATGCCACAGCCTACATAGATGACATAGTGATACATAGCACGGATTGGGAAAATCATTTGCTTCAGGTACAGAAGGTCCTGGATGCCCTTCGTGAAGCAGGTCTCACAGCTAATCCCAGCAAGTGTAGGCTAGCATATAGTGAAACCAAGTACCTCGGATACACAATAGGCCGGGGCCTTGTCAAACCCCAAGATGCCAAACTGAAAGCTATCCAAGACTGGCCACGTCCTATCACAAAGAGACAAGTGAAATCTTTTATAGGGCTTGCAAACTATTACAGGCGCTTTGTTCCTAACTTTTCTGATCTTATTGCCCCTCTAACAGACCCAACAGCTAAGAGACTGCCCCGAATGATGAAGTGGTCCCAGAAGGCAGAGGAGGCCTTCATGAGCCTCAAGAAGGCCTTGTGTTCCCACCCCGTGCTTGCAGTCCCGGACTTTAACAAGGAGTTTGTGGTTCAGACAGACGCCTCAGAGGTGGGTCTGGGGGCAGTACTCTCCCAGGTACAGCAGGGGGAGGAGCACCTCATCCTCTACAGTAGCAGAAAGCTATTGCCCCATGAGAAAAGATATTCTACACTGGAGAAAGAATGTCTGGCAGTTAAGTGGGCCCTCGAAACCCTTACCCTTAACTATTACCTCATTGGGCGAAAATTCACACTGATCACAGACCATGCGCCTTTGCAGAGGATGGCAAGAAATAAAGAAACAAACAGTCGGGTAACACGGTGGTTTCTCAGCCTACAAGCCTTTAACTTCTGTGTTGTTCACAGGGCCGGCCGGAACCATGGGAATGCAGATGCCCTCTCACGAAGAGATGTCCTGTGGGCCACTTCTGGTCCCCCGGAAGCCTCAAGCCAGTGGAGGGGGAAATGTGATGTCATGAGAGGGAGGGTCATCAACGGGAGATACATCCCCTCCCGGTGGTTGCAACAACCCTTCATGGCATCGGGGTAACAAACTACAATTCCCATAGTCAGCAGGGCAGCCGGGGCCAAGGCGGCGGCCCAGCTGAAAGGGAGGGGACTGATTACCCGGGAGAGGTTGGTGTGGGGAAGAAGAAGGAAATGTTTGGAGAGAGGAGGACAGGAGCGCGCAAAGAGGAAAAGAGTTTTATTTTACATTAAAGACAACGAACACGAAGAAAACGGAAGATACTTATGTTTGGTTTTTGTAGCGGCTTTCGGCTGGACTGAAGTTTACCTTTTGTTTAAAGAATCTAAATATATTATTTTGAGTTAGAACACAACCGCTTGTTGTCTTCATTTGTGCACCCACGCCTCACAAGCTGATCCCGACCTCTCAAGACATCACAATACACAACAAGGTATGTATATATTTAGAAATATATATATATCCTTACTGGACTTCTTCTACATCATGATTCAGGTCCGAAGGCTGCTAAAAAGAAACACAAAAACAGTAAGTACCAATACAAGCAATACTTTGAAAATGGAGAACACTTGTACAAATGAAGATGCCCAGCTCCTCAGTGTTTGTTGATTGGAGGCCGTTCACAGACAGCTGCAGACAGTGGTTTGAAACAAAAAGGATGAACTTTTGCATTTGGCAAATATGGAGACACAACACACAGTGAAACAGAGCAGGAACAAGTTATGACAAGATTCCAGAAAAACATACACTATAGGATCACAAGATGTGGAGTAGAGACAACCGAAAACCTACTAAGTGGTTTATAGATGGTCCTTTTGTTTTTTAAAAGAAGCCTTTCTACAGTGTTTTGCCCGAAGTTGTATTTAATTTAATTTAAATATGTCTTATATCTATTATAATCTATTCTACCTTTAAATTGTATTTTTGTGGTGTTCTATTCAATTTTTTTATTTGTTGCTTTTCAATACTATTACTACTAATAATAATATTAATAATAATAAAATGAAAGAAAGGAATAAAAAAAATTGAGCTTCAGTCGCAACCTCTGTAATAAATTGTTATGGTGCAGAGAAAAAAAATGAAGGCCAACAATTGGACAGTGCAATAGTTTAAATCAAGTATTTCACATCTAAAAGGGGACTGATGACAAAAATTGCATTTGTTGACTTTGAAAAAAAAAAAAAGAAAAAATCTTGAGTTGAGATCACCTGAGAGGCGTAAGGTCAGTCATTCCCCAGAGAGCTCTGCAGGAGACAGCAGTTACAGATAGTCTGTCCACGCACACGCAGGAACTCATGACGGCTGGGTGGATTCTCTCCAGGGCCATAGGTGCTGTGGAGCCATATGGTCGTTCTGGGTCACCACCTCCACTCAGGGTTCAGAGGTGCCTCATTTCTCATTGACATTAGATTAGACACATTTAACAGGATTTAACCACACATAGCCCACCCTGGTACCCCACAGTATATACAGCCTGCTTTTGATTTAACTATTTACTGTAACAATCGGTGACTAACTGGGGAGGAGCGCATGTCAAAATGGCTTTCGTAGAGGCTCGAAAAGCCTTCGTTCCTGCCCGCCAAGGAATTTGACTTTCTGCAAAGAGAAAGGTAAACTCTCCTAGAAGAGCGAGGCAAATAAGCCTCAGAAGCTAAAGCCCTTCAGTGTGAGCGTGTTTCTCCGTTAACGTGTGTGAGTGCGGCTTGCATGCACCGAGAACTGGCAGAACATTGCCCCTCTGAGGTTAGACACGCTAGATGGAAAATAACCCTCAAACACCTCTGAAATAATTCAGCAGTCTCTCCTTCTTTTTCTTCTCCTCTTTCCACACCATCTTTGATCTCTCCAACCCAAGGCCTCTCCTGTTCCTAATTCATCTGCCGGTACCTGCCCCTTTTACGGCAGCACCCTCGTGCTGACTGTCTCTTTTCACTGAAATTGGATTCAGAGGCTGCTTTATTCACAGAGGGATCGACTTCAATGCCCATCTTATTTTCCTTTTTCTTCTTCTTCTTCTTCTTTCCTTTCCTGGCAAATGCCACAGCGTGAGGAGAAAAGGGGGGAAAGAAGTAGCAAGGAGGAGGAGGGAGAAGAGGAGATTCTTCTGGATTGTCTCTTCATCAGCTCGGCCCGGTGGTGCAGCTCAATTCTTACTGCTTTTTACATGTGAGGCCAGAGAATATTACATTTCGTGAATAAGATTCTTGTACCTGAAAAGGGCACAGTTCACCTTTTCTGGGGAAAAATAAAAGAACCATATCATATCAGAGAAAAAATGAGGCTGCTCTGAGACCTCTTGGGGGGGGGGGGGGGGGGGGGGGGGG
>NW_022281010.1:0-8469 GCF_004355925.1 Anarrhichthys ocellatus | reverse complement strand
GGGGGGGGGGGGGTCCTGATTGGAGATGATTGAGTGGCACCCTCGGGGCTCAGCTTTGCATCTCCTGAAGTGGCCCCCATCTCCCTGCTCCTCACCTGAGTAAATGGCCTCTTGTCTGCTGCCAGCTCTTGATTACTACTCCTTCATCCGAGCCGGTGAGGAGAATGGATGGAGGGCAAAGAAGAGGGAAAGGGTGCCTTTCTGGAATAATTAAAAACAGGAGATGCAGAGAGTCCTCATGACTGGCCTCCCTATGCCAGGAGTCAATGAAAGCTACAACCAAAAATATTAGGTAGCCTTTTTTATTAAGTAATATTTAAAAATGAAAATAATGAGAAAGGGTATTGCCGATTTCATTAACAGATAGAAAATAATAGATTAATTACTGTTTTAATTTAGCTATGTTCAATGTAGTAGGTATCATTCCCCCTTAAACTCTTCTCCTAATAAGCCGAATCCTGCATGCAGTAACGTCATACGTTAGCTAACGTTGCAGATTCTTTGGAGGAAAAGGTAACAGATGTATGGACCAAATTCATCTACTATCCACTGAAAAAAAAGACTTTAAGCTAACTGTAGGTTGATGATGCTACGCTACCGGGCATACCGTTAGCTTAAAGGGTTGTTAACAGTAGGCCTATGCTAGGCGGCAAACCACAGTTCTGCCAAGTGAAGCCGATGTCTTAAATCTGCATTCTCTCTGCTGACCATCAGGGGGCGACTCCTCCGGTTGCAAAAATAAGTCTCATTATATACTCACTTAAATATACTCAGTAAACATTGTAACCATGAGTTTATGGTCTCAATCTCTAGTTTCAAGTCTTCTTCAATACAGCATGATGTTCATTTAGTAAATGATGGTCCATTTAGAGTCAAACAGACCATAAAGCAGGGGATGCTTTAGGGCGGGGCTACTGTGATTGACAGGTCGTTGACGTTACCAGAGCTGTATACGCCATCTCTACGTCACTCCTCCGCATTCCAAATATGGTCACTTCCGTTCACTGGTTGCGACGGCCGTAATCCAAGGTGGCGACAGTGAAATTATTGAACTCAAGGCTTCAAAACGGCAGTCCACAAACCAATTGGTGACATATGGCTTTGTCCACTTCTTATATACAGTCAATGGCCTATGCCTGTTAATGTAACATTATTAACGTCTGTGGATGTGGAGGTAAGATGAACACTACTTTCAGTTGGCCATCTTTCATGTCTATATGCTATCCTCTCCATGTTCACTAAAAAAATATCACCGTGTTATTCAGTGATTTAGCTGCTGGTCATGTTATGGAAAATTGTCTTCAAGTACTCAAACACTCATAAAATGAAGCACAAAACACTGATGGGTTGAACATTCAAATGATTATTGTACAATAGTAACTGAAAGACAAATCATCACAAAACCCAGAGGTAAGGAGAAGAGGCAAATGCATATTTTATAGTTTTCCATGAAACAAGATCTGATTCGTGCAGCATACAGAATGTAACATAGACACATGTTTCAGTAGAGCATATGATTTCCATCTGACTTGTTTTTCAGTCTTTAGCAAACATGTGATTTCAATGCAACAGTTCACAGGTTTCCAGATGATGCACCGTGATCCCATCCCTACTGTTTCGCTGCCTGGGCAGAAGCCCCCCGACGTCATTGTCCTTTAGGGTAGTATCTGGATGCAGAAGGTTTGTGCAGCCAGCAGAGTGAGCAAAGTCACAGTAATCAACCAAGAATAAATGATAAAGTTAATGTTTCAAGCAAGTTTACTTTCACAGTCTCAAGGTAAACCCAAGCTAAACTGAGAAATGAAGGTGGAAGGTCTTCAGTTTCAAAATAAAAGCCTGTAGATCCCAAAAATTATTTCCTACCAGTTTGTATTTTGATCATTCCTCACAAATATTATTGCTGATTTGTGACTGAAACGTCCAAATTCTGGGAGATAACCCATGCAGGACAGTGGTAGGTAGCGTGCTGTGTAAGGCCTATGAGGAAACATCCTGTGTGTGTACCTTGACAGATAACCAGGTAAGAAGTGTCTTTTCTGCAATACCTGTGACCATGGTAATTTAACACACCAAAGATTAGCTTAGAAGAAATGAAAACACATGAATGTGACTAAAATTTCATGACAACTTGACTTTTTATCAGCTAAAACTAACGATAATCAAAAGACTAAAACTAAACCAGGTGTCAAATGAACATGTATGTGTGTGATAAAAGTTATTGAGGATTCATGGTTAAACAAAAAGGTCCTCTCAGTGAGTGAAACGCATGCTTTGGGCATCTGACAGCAACTAAAATAAACCTCCAGCCTTCATTTATCTCCAACACTCACTCAGCTCCCAACTTCCTCTCTGTTTCCTAATCACTCGCCGCGATTGGTTCCAAACTCCTGTGGAGATAAGTTATGCAGCAGCTGCTACGTTTAAAGTCCGTAGTCTGTATTCAAAACAGGAAAATCCCCCCCCAAAAAAATAATGTTTGAAAGACAGCGCACACCTGGGCAGACATCTCTCTTTGAGAACGGTTGAATGAGATCTGTGCTCTGTATAATGGATTCTTGGGCTACCTGTGTGTGCTGATAAACACCAGCAGACACAGGAAACACAGCAGCGGCGGACCGTCAACTCCAACCTGCTCACAACGCCCGCCGGCCTCCATCTGTTGCCACTTTTGAAAAGAGCGTCTGAAACCACGTTTGTGTAATTTGGCATGTTCTTTCAAATGGAAATAATCCGCCTGTTTCTCTTTCCGAGGGGAGGCTCCCCTCTATCGTGGCTTTCAAGGTAAGATTAAGAGGACGTTTTTTTCCCTTTTTTGTTATCGCTCGGGGTTTAGCTCTCTCCTTCCTCTGGTGATTTCTTTGCCTTCAGTCTGGCTGTTTTGAAATACACAGAGGGCCTCTCTGAGCCGCACTCTTTGCCCACTATCAGCCTGTGAGGAGGCAGCCGTGAACGTATAAACTGTTTTAATCAAAAGAGAAATAAATGAATAAAATTAGATTACAAAGATGTGGCATGAAAACCATAGAACTTTCTCACTATTCCTGCAACCAATTTTCTCTATGATGCGAATGAAAGGAAGCGTATCCGCCTTGACTTTGTAGTTGGTGGCATGGTTGAAAGGTCATGACTATTGGGTCAATTTAGGGATATTCTTTTCATTTAATGTATATTTGCATTAATTGTCGAATAGCATTATCTCACCCCCGGGCTAGCTTCTCAAATATCATTTCATACTAAAGCTCTTAGTTTCGAGAGATACCAAATTCTACGAGTTGTACCTTTAAAGCAATAAATGTTGACCTGGAGACATTTGTTTTTCACCTCCTGGCTTGAGAACGGGCTGAACAGATTGGATCTCTGTTGTGGCGGCCAACATGACCAGCAGCGCAAACAAGTGTGACTCAGATAGGACCATATGATAAACAGTCTGATCCCACTGATGAGGAAAGTGGAGGTCAAATTATTTGTGTGTGCGTGTGCTTGAAAAGCTGTGTAAAAAAATGTTTTCATTGAACATGCAGGGACAGAAAGCGTCATGTCTGCAGTAAGTGAACATGGCTGTTTAGAGGCCGTCGGCGCTGACGCCACGTTAGCATTCCCCCCCCCCCCCCGGAGCAGCCCAATACAACTGCAGCCTGCTTTAGTAAGATAATCCGTCATAACGGTTTAGTGTTAAAGCTGGATTCTGTGACCTGACTGAATTACAGCTGCCTCTGGCAAAGTTTTAAGTACATCATGCTGTTTATTCGCAGCTTTAGCCAAAAATGCTAACCCTCATGGGATGCCATGCAGAATGCCCATGTACATGATATGTGCCTGAACCACTTGGACACCCCGAACTAGAGAAATTTTCTCTGTACAATTTACAAAAACTCTTGACAATTGAAATAGCAAGTATGTGATATTACAAGTCTAATGCTTCAAAAACATTCTCCCTTTTACATTGCTAGTACTACTGCTGTTTTGAGCACACAAATTGGAAAGAGTAGTCCTCAATCAAGTATTGCACTTTCATAAAGTTGGAGGACTCTCAAGAGACAGATTAGGAAAAGAAAAGTCGAAGCCGATGCTGCAGAGATTCATACAGTGGGTACGGAAAGTATTCAGACCCCTTTAAATTTTTCACTCTGTTTCATTGCAGCCATTTGCTAAAATCAAAAAAGTTCATTTTATTTCTCATTAATGTACACTCAGCACCCCATATTGACAGAAAAAAACAGAAATGTAGAAATTTTTGCAAATTAAAAGAGAAAAACTGAAATATCACATGGTCATAAGTATTCAGACCCTTTGCTGTGACACTCATATTTAACTCACATGCTGTCCATTTCTTCTGATCCTCCTTGAGATGGTTCTACTCCTTCATTGGAGTCCAGCTGTGTTTAATTAAACTGATTGGACTTGATTAGGAAAGGCACACACCTGTCTATATAAGACCTTACAGCTCACAGTGCATGTCAGAGCAAATGAGAATCATGAGGTCGAAGGAACTGCACAAGGAGCTCAGAGACAGAATTGTGGCAAGGCACAGATCTGGCCAAGGTTACAAAAGAATTTCTGCAGCACTCAAGGTTCCTAAGAGCACAGTGGGCTCCATAATCCTTAAATGGAAGAAGTTTGGGACGACCAGAACTCTTCCTAGACCTGGCCGTCCAGCCAAACTGAGCAATCGTGGAAGAAGAGCCTTGGTGAGAGATGTATAGAAGAACCCAAAGATCACTGTGGCTGAGCTCCAGAGATGCAGTAGGGAGATGGGAGAAAGTTCCACAAAGTCAACTATCACTGCAGCCCTCCACCAGTCGGGGCTTTATGGCAGAGTGGCCCGACGGAAGCCTCTCCTCGGTGCAAGACATATGAAAGCCCGCATAGAGTTTGCCAAAAAACACATGAAGGACTCCCAGACGATGAGAAATAAGATTCTCTGGTCTGATGAGTCCAAGATTGAACTTTTTGGCGTTAATTCTAAGCGGTATGTGTGGAGAAAACCAGGCACTGCTCATCACCTGCCCAATACAATCCCAACAGTGAAACATGGTGGTGGCAGCATCATGCTATGGGGGTGTTTTTCAGCTGCAGGGACAGGACGACTGGTTGCAATTGAAGGAAAGATGAATGTGGCCAAGTACAGAGATATCCTGGAAGAAAACCTCTTCCAGAGTGCTCTGGACCTCAGACTGGGCCGAAGGTTCACCTTCCAACAAGACAATGACCCTAAGCACACAGCTAAAATAAAAAAGGAGTGGCTACGGAACAACTCTGTGACCATTCTTGACTGGCCCAGCCAGAGCCCTGACCTAAACCCAATTGAGCATCTCTGGAGAGACCTGAAAATGGCTGTCCACCAACGTTCACCATCCAACCTGACGGAACTGGAGAGGATCTGCAAGGAAGAATGGCAGAGGATCCCCAAATCCAGGTGTGAAAAACTTCTTTTTTTCTGTCAAGATGGGGTGCCGAGTGTACATTAATGAGAAATAAAATGAACTTTTTTGATTTTAGCAAATGGCTGCAATGAAACAAAGTGAAAAATTTAAAGGGGTCTGAATACTTTCCGTACCCACTGTATATCTAGGCTTTTGTTTCCTCGTATGGGAGCGTATTTCTACACTCCAAGACCATTTTCATCATTTGGACTAACTAAACTGATAAACTAAATTTGGCTATACTGCAGAGGGTATTTAACCTCTCTCAGCGAGCATTTTTCCGTTTAAAAGACGTCTACGCCCACCGTTGAAAAGATGTTCAAAATTGGTTCAAAAGTGAAAGTTTTTTCGCCGACTATTTATAGATGTTGTTTGAACGTTCACATTTAGACCCGATTCAACGGGATTTGCAAGACTACAATTTTTCGTCCTCTACAATGGTGCATATTTTGGTTTGCAATATTGGAATTCCATAGTTCAAGTACTTAAAGTATGTTGTTAGCGTGAAGCCTCATGTTTATTCCGTCAGCTTGTTCACTTCGCTCCGCAGGTCCTGTGCCGTGTTTCCAAACACAGTGCATGTTTCAAAGTTGGGGAAGATCTCTGAGCCTAGTTCCATCAGTAAACACACTCTCGTATTTTACATGAACATACAGACAGAATGTACTCTGCTCTCATTACGATGTCCTGGGAGCTTCTTGTTGACAGCACAGTCTATAGTTCCATATTGATGACGTTTTATATGGAACATTAAATGCGCTGAAATCTTCTTGTGTAGACCACATTTAACTGGCCAGCGTAATATGACTTTGGAGAAATACCTTCAAAGTAACCAATATCGTGTCTCTTTCAACCTACAACTGAACAAACCATCAATATTTTAAAACAAATTGGTGTTTTGTGACACGTTGATATTGTAAGCGCATTTTAGCCGATTGAAAAGACGGTGAAAATATGTCTTAAACGTTCAGACCCAATTTCAACCAGTTTTCAACCAGAAATCAACATTGAAATCCGGGTTAGTGCTCACCGGGCTCTGGTAAACCTTACGTCACCAGGTTGCAACACTGGCTACTAACTGGGTCGTGTTATAAATTTGCAGTCTCCAAGCCCAAGCTCAGTGTCACCTAAGTAATTTTCTCAGACTTGACAAAGCTCCTCCAGATTTATAAAAGACATTTGCTTATCCTTCTTTTAACGTCTGAAATAATCTATTAGTAGGCCTCCTTTCAGCTTTAGCCAAATGTTCGCTACAATAGTGTAATTTCCAGTGTTTCACCCTCGTCTAATCATATCTGAACATTCCAGAAGTCAGGTGGTCAAATCAGCGGCCAACTGTATCTTTGCCAACCAAATGGTTTGGAATGCAGGAGGCGCTCACTGCCGATCACTCGCATCCGCGAACTGCCAGCTGCTGACATTTAGCGGCAAACATCACTGCTCACAGTGGTCACACAAATGTAAACACACAAGAAAGCGTTCGCACGTAGACAAACACTCGGATCTCACACAGCCAAGTTCTGTGTGTGGGAGAACTACCTCTGTAGCAAAACCACATCACACGCTGAAACCACGGTAAAACGCCAGCAAGACTGTGGCGGAACAACACACACTCACTCGACGCTTCGCAGAGGTTTGGAAGAGAACCCGGGCTCCAGCCTAACCCAGTCAGCCGGTTCTGGCCACGCTGCCGGAGCAGATGGGAAATGGCAACGCCGGCTCGGGCTTCCAAGGTAAGACTGGATGTCCAGGGAGGGTGATGAAAGGTGTGCTTGTTTCTTACAGCTCCAAAATGCAACTTCCTCCAAATGAATCGCTGCAACAATGGTAAATGCTGAAATCTTTATTCAACCAGGATATGCCTCTGGCCAAATTAAAACACTTCCAGTCCTCTTGCCCTGATGTGAGACCAGAGGGACCATTTAGGGCCATGTTAAAAGGAGGTCTTACCGTAATATTACGGGGGATGGTTACTGTGTGGTGCTACATTTCTTTCTGTTTGTTGAGGAACTGCTGAACTACATGAATTCTGACAAGCACAACACTATTTTAGCTATTTTACCCCTTTCACTTTCTGATTGATGATGTTACCGTAACACGCATATCCTACAACACCACAAACAACAATTGGGATCGGACTGTGACCGACCTAAAACATGTCAAGAACCGAATATTCGTTCGTCCAACCATCTCGGGCTGGGTAAGGTAAACAAAAGAAGAGAAATGGCAAGCAAAAAGGCCTGAGAGTGCACTGGACAACTGAAACGGAGGAAAAAGTGTTTGACTGTAGCAAGAGAATGAATTCCTCTGCAACATTATATTGATGAACTCTCACAACCGGACTGAGAAAGAAAAAGAAGCTGGTAAGGTAACCAGGTAAGCAAGGTGTAAAGGCTCAGAGCAGGATCTCAACCCAAACTCCTTTGTAAATTGAACTGCATTGAACAGTGAAAGCGGCTGGTTGGCGCTGGCTTGTTTTGGCACATGAACAGAACATTAACAATTGGCATTCTCGTGGGATTTGCAGATTTTGGTCATCTACCAGAGCTCCGGTGGTTCAGAGTGTTAGCAGTGTTTTTACTCAGTCGTAAGGTTGTTGCTCCTTCCTGACATTGTGTACGCCACTGGACTTGACAGCGATGAACTGTGACACTTTGTTGCAAACCATTCACTGTGGCCAAGGCCGGCGTTCGCGGTTGCGGCTGGTAAACTGTAAACGAAAGTCAGATCGATGACAGAGACACACAGACAACGAGACTGCAGAAAAACCCCAGTTCAAAATCAGAATCTTCTTGATTTTATTGCTTTTTTTTTGCAGTTTGGCTGTGTTTTCCATCTGTTTCTTGGAAATCTACGGAGGCTTTACAAATTCGAAATGACCCAGCCTCACGTTGGATGACAGCTCGTCAAGTTGAGTGACGGCAGTGGGTGTGCTTTTAACAGGTGGACATATGCACAGAATATGTAAACAAGCGGCACACACTCTCTGACTCTCTTTCCACACACACACACACACACACACACACACACACACACACACACACAC
>NW_022281009.1:0-14262 GCF_004355925.1 Anarrhichthys ocellatus | reverse complement strand
ACTCACTGACTCAGTCCAGTGAGTGATGCACGCACACTCACTGACTCAGTCCAGTGAGTGATGCACGCACACTCACTGACTCAGTCCAGTGAGTGATGCACGCACACTCACTGACTCAGTCCAGTGAGTGTGCGTGCACAACTCACTGACTCAGTCCAGTGAGTGTGCGTGCACGACTCACTGACTCAATCCAGTGAGTGCATCACTCACTGACTCAGTCCAGTGAGTGTGCGTGCATCACTCACTCACTCACTCAGTCCAGTGAGTGATGCGTGCATCACTCACTCACTGACTCAGTCCAGTGAGTGTGCGTGCATCACTCACTGACTCAGTCCAGTGAGTGTGCGTGCATCACTCACTGACTCAGTCCAGTGAGTGTGCGTGCATCACTCACTCACTCAGTCCAGTGAGTGTGCGTGCATCACTCACAGATCCACGCACAAAAAAACGATGGCATGATCCTCGTGGCGGTGATAACAACATCAGCCAGTAGGTGGTTTCAGCTAATTATTACAGTCAGCAAATGCAAAAACATAAACCCCAGTACAACTATATAATATTAACAGAGGTATACACCCCGTTACAATAAGATGCCCATGAGCATTGTGATGAATGCTAATGTAGCCCGTAATTTGGCTACACACAGATGAAATCCTTCAACCTCTGGAGGCACTGACCAGTATGTCCCAGAAGCTGCGGCGGGTGCTCTTGCTGGTGGGCGTGGTGGACTCGGGCGTGCTGGTCCCCGTCACGGGGGGGCTCCCTACAGCCTGGGTTAAGTTGATGGGAGAGGGGCTGGTCTTAAATACCCGCGAGCCACTGCGCTGCCTGGGGCCATCCTTCACTTCTTTCACCTCAGGCTGAGGAGTCGCCAGTCCTGAAGACAACACTTTCAGACACAAACAAGTCACATTTATATCTAAGAGACATTTGATGTTTTTACCAACATAGAACACACAACATAATCAAGCAGCTCAATACAGTGTGTTGGCAACTAGCGAGTTTTATTCTTTCTCCTCACAGTGAAACTGGGCCTTAAATGATGTGAATCGTGTTAAATTAAATAATACATTAAATCAAATGAACTGTAGACAGCTGGAGATATGTGTGATTCAAGTATCAAATAAGTATAAATACAATTGTAAGAGAAAGTCGTGCTATGTAAAAGATAAATGAAAATGTGTTGAGTGGCATGCGTCTCTCTTTGTCCTTTGAGTCAGTTTGAACTAGTTCCACAACTACACCCGACAGGTCCCAACCAGGTTCAAGTGTTTCAGGTCAGACTCGGGTCACTTAGACGAGTAGAGCTTTTGGTTTGTTTCATTTCAAATACATTTCTCATTCCTGGACTGTGCCGCACAAAAGAGGAAAGTAGAAACATACTGTAGCTCGGGGTCTCAGCCCCGGTTCAGGTCTCAGTACCAGTCGGGTTCAGTTGAAGCCCGTCTTGAAGACGTAAGTATGCACCAGGTTCAGGTCTCAGTTTTAGAACTCCTCCAACCATTCAAGTTGCTGTTTACATCATATCTGTCGTCATAATTAGCGTATGAACTCCTGACTTAACTTAAAACGTGTTTTGTGAGATCACAGTAACCTTTGACAAACATATTCTAATCCGTTCATACTTGAGATCCCCCTGAGATATCAAACAAACTGATGACCTCACATTTGGCCTCTTGTCTCTGAGCTTTGCTCGCCGGGCAGAGCGCCGCCACGCACAGAGACTTCGGCAAGACTCTCAGCTCCATGATGACGTCGCAGAGAGCGTGGCGCAGCGCCCCCTGCAGTTTATCGCTCAGCTGCAAGGGGCTGACGTTGCCTTGCTCCCAGATGTCAAACCGCACATACAGCTGTGGCTCTGTTGGAACACAAGCAGACACAATCCTGTTGACTCAGCACATAATAAAGGGGGATCAGCAAACACTGAGTCGTGTTAAAATGAGCAAGTCACAAACATTGACCAAATTGCTTTACCAGGACATTAATAAAACACAGTCTTTATGTTTTCATGAAAACGAATGAGCGCATATAGTATAGCCTTAGCGGTTATGGTTACTATTCGGGGAGGGGGGTTGGTGAGAGGAAAGAATCAATTTTCAATTTGAACAAGAAAGCAGCAAGGTTTATGGGAAATGTGGTCAGCAGCACTGAGGCTCTCCTCCATGGGTGATAGAGACCTACATTTAAATAATAGTCGAGAGTGTCCACATGCTGTCCTCACCTCTCTCAGCCACTCACAAACCTCTTCCACTTCAACTGTACAGGTGGTAAAAATATAAGACAGCTCATCTTTAGACATAACAGAGAAACGAGACAGTATGAGTGAACGTGATCTGGCACCAATGCAAACATTGTGTTCCTGCTTTCTGTCCTCTGCTACTTCCTTCCTTTTTTCAGCAAAATGCAAACTTTTCATCTTTGGTGTCACCTTTCATTAAAGTATACTATAGCACAGATGCACTATGATTGTGACTCACTGCACCGGGACGCTTTAATGAATCAAACCAACCTTTTAAGTGTGGCTCTATTTTTAATGCCCAGAACCAAAACAGCTGGAGTCATATTTGTCACTTCTCTCTTGTTGCAACACCGACAAGACTAGAAACACAATCATGTTAATAAGCCCCCAAAACCATGATTTATGGCCCTGCGATGTGGTGTCACAGTGACAAATCGAGCCTCCAGGAACAAAGACCTCTTCATATCACAGAGCGCTATTCATTTACCAGGAAGATTTACTCATTCAATTTTAGGAGGCATTTAATATTCAGACTTTAAATTTAATAGCCGGACTGTTACCCATAACGTAGCTTGACGTTTATGACTGCAATTAATCCATTTTCAAATTAGTGTAGTTTATACAATAAATTGACTCCCGGGACTCTCCGTAAACTTGTAAGATAATCAAACTGTAATTCTAAAGGGGGAACGGCACTGATTACACACATCACATTCAGTCCACTGGTCATGGCGAGCACCGCTCAGAGTATGGAAACTGTTGTGTTGATTCATGAGAGTTTAGCCAAGTCTCAGAATATAAGCCTGAGGATGTGCGCAGCTCGGGCTCGGACATTTTACAATGCCAGCTGGTCTTAAAGGGATAGTTTGAATGTTTTGAAGTGGGGTTGTATGAGGCACTTATCCATCGTCATTTCCTGCACTAGATGGTCGACAAGTTGTGTGTGAAATTATTATAATTAGCATTTCAATCCTTGAGTTATGGGTTAAAGGGTGTTTTGTGACATGACAGTGACCTTTGACCACCACATCCTAATCAGTTCATCCTTAAGTACAAGTGGACGTTGGTGCCAAATTGGAAGAAATTGCTGTGAAACATGTTTTGCGAGTTGTTGTTTCTTCCAATGAAGTCTGGTGGCTTTACGAGAGCATAGATGATCCAACGGTATCAGTTCACTGTCTCATAGCAGGGTTAACCAGAGACAAATGTTCTAAATATAGCATACACTTAAACTAATATGTTGTGTAGGTGTCTAAAATAGGATTCTGCTGCTGCCTGTCCACAGCTGCACACTGCTCTGCCCCCGTATGGTAACTCCTGTCTGTTTCTCCAAACTGGGGGCGACCGCCATCTACTGAAGGTAATACACTGACTTTGATAAGTACCACATACAACCCCACTTTAAAACACATTAACTATCCCTTTAAGATGTGATCTGTATCTGGATATCTTATTTGGATCGGGACCAACACGTAATAATTCAGGTTTAAATGCACAGAGAACACATTGCAATCACCTGGAGGCCGTCTGCTACACACAGTGATGGAATGTCAACAGGTACAAACGAGCCCCTTCCTGCTCAGCCTGGATACATGCAAGTTGGGCTCTGATTGAAACGTGGGCCGGCTGGTGATAACCAGGGCGCATATTAAAACCTGCTACAAATGCAAAGGCCTGTGATCAGATGTTATTATGCAGATACAGTTCTCGTGTTAATGCCGGGTGCAAACCCAAAGCCTATCTTACAACCTGGAGACAATGTGGGTGTTTACCTGGCAGTAATAGTCTAATAAGTATACGTCATAAAATTGTTTAGCCCACACTAAACGTCAGGATATGTCTCTTTTGACCATTTTTCAAAACTGCACAGGACAAACAATATTTTCTCTCGCCATGGTTCATTTGGAGTTTCATGCACCAGTTCATTTGAAGCTATGTGCTCGGATAGTTTTGTGCTGCTTCCTGTCTATCTACTCTGCCAGCTCTCAAAAGGCAAAATGCACACAAAAAACAACTAGAATTACAGCCTTGCACTTGTATGCCTCCACTAAACAGTCATGTTGCAGTTTACATCCATGTCTGTCCAACATGTCATCACTTCATCATTTTATCCTGGAAGATATTTGTGAGAAATTGTCATAGTTGACATTTGAATTCTTGAGTTATGGCCGTGTTTTGTGAGGTGACCTTTGACCTGTTCAGTGTTCAGCTCTCCCTCTCTGATCACATTCACAGGGACAAACCTTTGAACATTACACATTAATCTATGTCACTGCTCCTCACTCAACAGCTCTCCGTGGGAGCGCTGGTTGAACTGTGACGGCAGGGATTTGAAACTGCGCTCCAGCCAATTCATCTGGGGAACGTCTCCTGTCTGGACATCAGGATTGACAAACTGCTGACTCAACAGATCAAACAGACTTTTGCAGATCCGCTGCCCTGTGCTTCACTGAAACCCGGCTTGGTAAGCCCATCTCGGATACTACCCGACCCTGCGGGGAAAACAAGGGGGTGGGATCTGCTTCTAAATAAACGAAGGTCAATGTGCTGATGTCACAGTGTTAAGGTCCTCAGCACCAACATGTTGTTCTCGGGGACTTCAGCAGAAAAGACCTTAGCCAGAGCTGCCAAAACACAGACAGTCATGTACGTCCAGTGAAAGTGATCGTGTTTGCTACAGACTCTGATTGCTGTTAAAAATGTCTGACAACATTATGGAAAGAGTCTCGCACAAGGACAAGTCTCGTTCTCAAGTCCCGCGAGATGACATGTTGCCGGAAGGATGCGGTGGAAACGTGAGTGACTGCCGGGCAGAGTTTCTGTCGTGTTGAGGTCCACAGAGGAAGAAGGCTGTAAAGAGCGAGACCTGTGGCTCCCCGATAGTCACAAATACATTCACATATAGTAACAAGCGCAGTCTGTCGTAGCCCACGTTCACAACTAAAAGGCAGGATAGGATATGTCCACTTTCAGTGGACGGTATGTTACATTGACACCACTCACTTTCCCCTCGCAGCTCGTTTCGCATCTACCAGTTACAGCGTTCTCCTTCAATAACAAGAATTGTTTTCCCCATTCGTTCAACACAAAAACCTGACAAAACAGGGTCCAGGTTACCACAACTGCTCAGTGTTGTGTTCATCTGTACCTGAGCTGATGTCCATGGACTCCACTTTACCCACAGTGGTCAGCTCATCGAAATGGTCTGGATGAAGGGGGGTGGTGCAGTTCTCTGACCTCTGTAGTGCAGCACAGTCCTGGACCGGAACCTGGAGGGAACGGCCGTGGACGTCCACGCATGAGAGGGCGATGCAGGCGATACCTGAAAGAGCAGAGGTGTTTGTTCAAACAAACAAACTAGTAATGAGCCTTAAAAACTGGAAGCTAGTCGGCTCCCACCACCTGCAGAGTCACAGAGGATTTGCTTTTGTTCACAGTTAACCAGAGAGCCTTGACGGAGACATCTGTACAACAGGGAAATATCATATTTAGTTTTAATTGCCATGGTGTCTGTCACCTTATCCTTTGTTTTGTCACAGCAGCATATATTAAATATGAGCACGGTGAAAGTGAAAATGGAAGTCTTAAAATCCATTTTCTTTTGATGCTTCAGTTCCTCATGACTTAAGGTAGTTGCCCTGTAACTCTGCTTGTATGAGTCAGTATTGCTGTATGTGTGGACATGGTCCTGGGTATTTGTGCACACAATGAGTCAGCTGTACCATGCATGGAGCTGGTGGATGTCTTGGACAGGAGACACGATGCATTTCAGAAATTTTTGTTAATTCAAACATGTCACAAAATATTTTAACCATTTTTTCACTAAAATGAGTTGCTATGAACAGCAAAATGACCACATCATATATCCATTCAGTGCTTTGTGCCAAAAACACAGCAGAGCAGCGGTCATGTGATGTCCATGGAAAGCTGTGTTTATGCGGCCAAACTTAAGTTGGAGATAGTTTTCATAGTGAAGTGCGGCCATAAAGTGCCCTCAGCCAATCAGTACACAGACTCCTGTAACTCCAATGACCTATGAAACACATGAACATGCTACCAGCTGCAGAGGTTTGGAGGAGTGAGGAGTGTCTCTGATTTGTTCCCAAAGACACCATTTTCTTCCCATAAATATTATTAAAAAATAAAATTTGCACTAAATGTAAAACTCAGGTTGACATGATTTTGAACTAAAGACACGACTAGCAGTGATTAACCTTGAGAGTCTGTATGTACGCAAGTCATCCCGGCAGAATGTGATCTGGAGACACCGCCTGTAGCAGGAAGTTCATCCGCCTGTCCTCGTGGCAGCGTCACAGCCGTGCAGGATGCAGTCATGTTTGTAGTTGAGCTCAAAATGAAGGGCGAGTTTGTAGATGGGTGTGGTGCACTGTGCATCTGACCTACCACCACTACTACACTGTAGGTTACAACCACGTCCTGCTTCTCAGAGCACAGATTCATTCAACTATTTGATCTTTCTGCATCCATATCATTTCGGAGACCGATACCCTTCCACACTTCCTACCCCCCTGCTTCCAGCACCCTTGCTCGGACCAAACCCATCTACGAACCCGGGCTTTCATTTTAATCTCAACTACACACTTGTAAGGTTTTGTGACTGCGTCTTGGACAGACGGACAAACAGACATATAACCTGTCAAAGTACTCAGACCTCCTCCTCTGTGGTACTTCCTGCTACAGAAGGGGTCTGCAGGACCACATCTTATCCCAATGACTCACGCGGTAAGAAAACACCAGCGTGGCTGTCGCAGCGGGTAATTAGCTGATAGGAAGACGTAATCGTTATTTCACATGCTGGGCAGGGATCAGGTACCTTCATACGATTTGAGCACTTTGTTTCGCAGCTGCTTAAACAAATGAGACGGAGTCAGAGCTCCTCCGCACAGCAATTAAAAAGTAGTTAGACAGCTAAGTGGGATGAGTGCAGGAGCCCTCGGTGTTTAGGAGTTGACAGGCACAGAGAAGTCATTTTAAAGAGACTTAAAGGTGAGGATCCCCAGAGAGCTCACAGTACTCTGCAGTCAGAAACAAAACTGTATTTTAACCCTCATGAACACCAAGCATTTTACTCTCTGTGGCCTCATTTTTCACTGCAATACATAAGTCCTGCACCTCTATGGAAACAGCACAACCATGGCTAGAAGTAAAGAGAACTCAAGAGTGTCTGTTGTGCAGCATAACACAGTTATAATGCCAAAAATCTTAAAAAATGTCTTAGTATAATTTATCTTACAAAAATTGGAAAACACTGGAATCTATATATCCAATATTTCTCCAAGTGTTAGCGATGTTCTATGTGCTATATGAATTGAACTATTGACATGTTTACAACCTGTCCTCTCTTCATTGCTCTGTGTTCAGCAGCCTGCACTTCAGTTGGACTTTCAGTGATTTTTTGTCAATCATGGCTTCCCAGTTGCTGAGGAGCTCAGAAATTAACGTTTTTTTACAGGATCTGTTTACTTGTGGCAAGTTTTAAATGAGACATGTAGAATAAAATGCTTTTGATGAAATATCACAATTTCAAACCATGATTTTTGTTGCTTTTGTCCGACGATTCAAGGACCGTTGAGAAGGTGAAAATCTGCCGATGATGATGTTTTTTAGAGCTTGTGGCTAGGATAAAAGGTGTACTATTGGCGATTGTTTGAAGAAATAGCTGAATACAGTATTCATGAATCACAGTATTATTCCCATTCGACAAAGTCAGACTCATGACTGGACTGGATGAGTCCACTCCTCTGCCTAATACACATTAACTGCACAGCGTAAACAACAGTGTGATTATAGACACTTCCGTTGCTTGTGCCTAATGAAACAAAGCTACTTCAGCCGGCACACCCAGGATAGCGTGTTTCTCAAATGAAAAATGTAGCGCCGTGATTATGAGCCAAATGTTAAGTTGAAATGGCAATGAGCGGTAGCAGATTAGTAATTATAAATGAGGGGTTTTAATTCGGTAAACTCGTCATTTACACCAGTAATTAGTTGCCCTTTGGTGAGAGCTGTTGAAGGATGGCGGAGTCGTGTATTCGCTCTCCACAGCGACGTTCTCACAGTTCCAGCAGCAGCACTCGCCTTTCACTGAGTGAAATATATGGAGAGGCAGTGTGACCAAACAGAGAAGTCTGCTGAACTCTTCGTCTTGATTTGCATAAAAGCAAAGCATTAGACTTGGTGCTGTTGACAGGAAGGAACCCACACAAGGATGAATACATACTGCACTGGCCAATAACACCTATAGAGAGATGTGTTAAGTATCCGGTTAAAGCCTACGCATGAGGTTCGGTGCGACAGAGAAAGAGGAACCCACCTTCAGAAAATAAGAAAATGATTGTGCTGATACGCATCAAAGAAACTAGCACTGAGATGAAGAAGTAGTTTCTGTTATGCCAGACAAGCAGAGGGAAATCTGCTCTGAATTTACGGGAGTTACACATAGGAAAGGAAAGTCAGCATATCCTATGATATCATACTGCCTTTATCATTGTTCAAAGAAACACCATTTTTATTGTGTCCGCACCACAAGAACTAGGAACGTAGTTCTCGGAACGCCATTTTGAGGGACTTTTTAGCTCCTATTCTGGAGCAGGTAATCTCCCAGCCCAAGAGGAACTGGGAGTGATGTAGGTGAACGGTGATTGGTCGAACACATGAGCCAATGCAGCCCTGGCATCCGCCATTTTAAAAACCTGGTAGAATGTAAACAACACGCAGCACACAATACAGAACAATTGAAGAAAACACAGACAAACGGACCGTCAGTAAAGTTCGGAAGTTAACTCGTTCATAAGCACACACCCACTCGAGTCAAAGAACGAGTTAGAGCTAAGCCAGTAACTTTAGCACAAAGGCTAACCCTGAGGTAGATGAGGAAAATGTATCAGTCTAAAGAAGACTAAAGAAAAGAAAGAGAACGTATACAGGTACAACCAATACTTTAACAAAGTACAAAACAGTGGAGAACACTTGCTTGGAAAGAAGGGGCCATTCAGAGGCAGCGTTTTAAAAAAACAAAGGGTGGAGAGGAAAATATTCAGCATCTGGCAGAAAACAACTGTGGAGAGAAAAATTAAACAGATGATGAACAATTATAGAAACACTGAGGTGTTCCAAACCAAAAAGCTTTCGGGCTCTGGGCAGCTTGTGTCGGTCTTATGGTTATGTCTGTTTGCTTTTCACATAGTATGTCCTTTAGTGCTGCCCACATTGTTGAGGCTAGCACTGGAGGTTACAGTTAGCAACTGCACAGATACAATACAGTCTATGGTCGTATGTTATCAGTGGCGGTCCGTGCATTTTATACCTAGGCCTTCAATGCTGTCCTGCAGCTGAAATACCTCCTTATAACCACATGATGGCGCCACAGATATTATTAGTTTCTAAGGCTGTAACTATGTACGTAGTAAATGTACGTATCTATGTACGTACCGTTCAGTACGAGACTTACAATACCTTTGAATAGTACTAGAGCATCTGGAAAATGCAGAAGCTCATATTCAGGAAAATATGTTTTCTGTGCTCATGGAGGACAATGGTTCTCAGCTGGTCTGTATGTGGGACCCACCATCACGCCTTAATGACAAGTCCAAAGAGATTGTCTTAGGATTTTACTTTCACAACTCGAACATTGAACGTACTGCTCTGCAATGTCTTTCCTCATCTCAGCCCCCTGTGTCATGGTACATCTCACTCAGTCAGAATGCCCTTATTTGATTGGCTGAGCTGCATCACGTGATGCGATTCACTACCCGACAGCCTCTGCTGTTAAGTTTCGTTTCACGATAGTCACGTGCTCGCCCACTGACCAATCACAGCGCACTCTGCACCTCGCGGGAGAGCTGCACATGGACACTGAGCTGCACGTATTGCTGACGTCATTATAGGCCGGCGCGCAGGCTCTGACACGTCAAAGAATACGCTCAACATGTCAAACTAAAGATCTGATTGGTTGAAGACTATGACAATCAACAATATCTTCCCCATTCACTTAAACTGCACATGGATTCACTTGTGAGTCTGCAGGCCTCTGCCTCTGTTCTTACCTAGCGACACAGAGGTGAAATCTGATTGGATAAAAGCTCTACTTAAAACAAGCTGCACTGGAAGCAGAGCAACTGAGGAAGACAGTAGCTGTGCAATGAGAAAATAAGATAATGGGGAAAATATTTTTATAAATTATAATACATGTAGTGTATTTAAGAAAAATTATTAAATTATAAAATAGATTTAGCTTTGTGATTCTGTTTAGGCCAGCAGAGAAGGCCTTGCAGGCCCTGACGGCCCACCACTGTATTGTATATACTGTACAGTGGACGGAGTCATCGTGACGTCACCCATTGGTGAGAGTTCGGCGATGTCGCCATGTTGTTTTTTTTGCAACCGATGAACGGAAGTTACCATATTTGGAATGCGGAGGAGTGATGTAGAAACATCGTATATGATGTCTCTCTGGTAGAGGCAGTAACCTGTCAATCACCGTGTAGTCCCGCCCTGAAGCATCCCCTGCTTTATGGTCTGTTTGACTCTAAATGGACCATAATGTACTAAATGAACATCATGCTGTATTGAAGAAGACTTGAAACTAGAGATTGAGACCATAAACTCATGTTTACAATGTTTACTGAGGTAATAAATCAAGAGAGAAGTAGAGTCATTTTCTCATAGACTTCTATGCAACCAGAGGAGTCGCCCCCTGGTGGACATTAGAGAGAATGCAAGTTTAAGGCACTTCTGCATTGGCTTCACTTATCAGAACCGAAGGATGCCGCACACGCGCACACACAGAGCTGGGAGAATGTGATTACCTTTGCCTCCCGTCCCCTGGCCTCCAGGTTTATTGTAGAGGTAGATATCACCGTCAGCCAAGTCACTTCTCAAATGAAAGTAGTGCTGCAGACAGAACAGAAGACAAATCAGCCCCTGGAAGCTCAAACCACACAAGTCAGCATTTATTTCATACATCACAATGAGACTTGTCAAAAATGATTTTAGTCTCTGCCACAGTTTTGCAGAGCTGGGAGCCTCCCATATCTAGGATTTATTCATTCTTAATCCAGATCAATTTGAACAGAGCTGTTTGTAGCGCCCTTGCATATGTCAAACAGTCATCTATCAGTGCAGGGAGGCGTTTTTGATTTGCAAACAGCAATTACTTATTTTTACAAGTCAACAAGTCATTTAAAGGAGTTGGGTATCTGCTTTTGTAACCCTGCTCCACTAAAGAGACATGTTTGTTCTATAAACAGTTACAACAGAATAGTACAAATGTGGAATATTATTTGCAAGTGAGAAAGCTAACTAGCTCACTGTTAGTGAGAAAGCTAACTAGCTCACTTGCTACCTCAGCAAGCCAGCTAGCTTGGAGCGCTACTGTGAGATTTTCTCGATTAATTGATAAGTTGTTTGTCTATAAAATGGTGGAAGTTTTTCCAAAGTCGAGATGACGTCCTCAAATGTGGTGTTTTGTCTACAACTTAAAGATATTCAGTTTACTGTCACAGAGGAGTAAAGACAGCGGAATATATTCACATAACGAGAAATGAAAATTTTGACTTCAATTTTTCTTAAACATTACTCAAACCCATTTTGTTGAAGCTCTACTAGTGTTAGCATGTTGGCTGGCTAATGTGTAAATAATTTGCTCTTCACCTTCGGTAGTTCAATCACTAGCTCTACGAGTAGTGACTAAGTCACCAAGCTTTTAGCGCCATGTATTTTGCGACAGTGTATAAATAATCTTACCTCTCTTCCTGCGGTGAACAATTTACTTGCATATTTTTTTTTATTATTTCCAGTCTGATAAAAGAAAGAAAAAAGATGGCTTTAAAGGCTAATTCTGATCCATACCTTGTAGAATTTTATTTTTTTAACAAGCCAAAAGTTTAGTCAAACTAAAGGTAAATGGAAATGTTATGACCCACACTGTTCACATCGATCAGTTTACAGAGACACTTCCTGCTTCAACTTTGACCTGCTGTACTTGTGCATGCACAGCTCTCCTGTGCAGTGAGGGCTTATTAGCATCAAATTGCGTGAGTTCACCGTCTATTTGACCTTAAAATAAAGTAATTTAGACAATTTGGCTGTTGCTGTTTTGTTTTTTTAATTTTTCCTTCCAATTATCTGACTTCTTGTGTTTCTTGCTCCGTCACACTTTGCTGTAGCAATGTTGCTGAACATGTTCCCGGATCTCAGCAATTACCTTGCTTTTGCATCAGAAAGCCCTCGGAGCTGACAGAAATGATGTAAAAAAATAAAAATAAAAAATACAGCATATGACCCGAGTTGTAATGAAGCAGAACTTTCCTTTTAAGGTCGACCATCAGATTCTGGCCTTTGTCTGTAACTCAAAGAAAGGTTTGATATCCAGCATTGTTGTTATTTTCTAGGCACTCTAGGCCAAATAGAAAGAGGCAAGAAAGACACACTTTTCATCATCATTGGGGAAATTCAACTTTTACAGTGTTGTTAAGCCAGAAACAAGCACACACGGGACCTATAGACATGGAGAGATGTCAGAGCAAAGGGGCTGCCACAAGGGTTTGATGCCCTGGTCAACAGTTAAGAACATTAACATTGCATATTACCATATTAGGTTGATAACACTAAGCTGGTCTGGGTCATACCTTGAAGTGGTGTGCCGTGTTGCTGTCAGTGTACTTTGGTACATGCAGGAAGATGAGGAGGTTCTGCCTGAGGTAGTGAGCCACAGCGGGCAGCCAGGGGAGGCAGTACCGGGGGAGGCCGAAGGTCATCACCTCAGTGGCTGGAGATCCTGAAGGCTGGATGAACTGAGCAGACAACACTGGGTGAAGGCTTACATCCAAAGAAATTGCGCTCTCTGGTTGCCTCAGTGGGAATAAAAACTCATAATTCTGGGAGTGTACACAGAACTACAGAGCAGCCAGAAACAACACAAAGTTAAGTTTAATTTTGTCGACGAGCAATTTACCTCCACGTCGGCCGGTGTCAGCTTGCAGTTTCTGACGAGCATGACAGTGATGATATCCAACGTGGTCTCATCCAGGCGCTTACGCAGCACCTTGACCAGCTCGTCTGTGATCTCTGGACCTGAGCAAAAGAGTGGATAATGCATTACACATATCAGCGATTAAAGGTCTTAGCATGTTTCAAACCAAGTTGTTGGACCATCTAAAAGCATCTAACGCACCCTTCCTCAGGGGCACAATCAGAAGACAGACAGTCCAACGGTCATGCCTACTTAACAAAGTGGCTGGCCAGGGTATCTCGTCTCCCATTTCACTGTGCAAAGGAGTGAAATGGGAGACAATATGGAATGCGGTGGCATCATAACAGGTGGTCTGTATCAAAGGATAATGCGTTGCGTAAAATGTTGCTGCACACTGGCACCGAGGCCAAAGTTGAGTCTGTAGGTCAAGATGAGTCCATACACAGTCTGGTCAAAATAAATAATTCATGAAAAACTCAGCGTCCATTTCCTACTATTGTATGGAGTCTTCATCAGCAGAGTTTGCCCCGTTGTTATAGAGATAGCGCAGTTGTCATCACACGACTTAAAAGGCAGGGTTGATAATGTTGAGATTTAAAAATAAATATCCAACCTAAAAACCCAGCCCAGTGTAGCAAACTCTTTTCTAATGAAAGTAGCTAGCAGCACTAGCTCCAAAAGCTAGTAATCTAGCAAGAAAGTTGCCAAGTCAGCAACACTGATAGCCCGTCCCTTCACACCCCCCTCCAAAGCCACTCCCCCAAAATTATCTTTATGAACATAAACAATGAACACGACTATTGTTGGTTCTCACAGCTGTTAAGATAGCAGCTTGTGGTAGACAGGCAGGTAGACAGGCAGGTAGACAGGCAGGTAGACAGGCAGACAGACAGGCAGGTAGCCAGGCAGGTAGACAGGCAGACAGGCAGGTAGCCAGGCAGGTAGACAGGCAGGTAGACAGGCAGGTAGAAAGGCAGACAGGCAGACAGGCAGGTAGAAAGGCAGACAGGCAGACAGGCAGGTAGAAAGG
>NW_022281008.1:0-14263 GCF_004355925.1 Anarrhichthys ocellatus | reverse complement strand
ACTCACTGACTCAGTCCAGTGAGTGATGCACGCACACTCACTGACTCAGTCCAGTGAGTGATGCACGCACACTCACTGACTCAGTCCAGTGAGTGATGCACGCACACTCACTGACTCAGTCCAGTGAGTGTGCGTGCACAACTCACTGACTCAGTCCAGTGAGTGTGCGTGCACGACTCACTGACTCAATCCAGTGAGTGCATCACTCACTGACTCAGTCCAGTGAGTGTGCGTGCATCACTCACTCACTCACTCAGTCCAGTGAGTGATGCGTGCATCACTCACTCACTGACTCAGTCCAGTGAGTGTGCGTGCATCACTCACTGACTCAGTCCAGTGAGTGTGCGTGCATCACTCACTGACTCAGTCCAGTGAGTGTGCGTGCATCACTCACTCACTCAGTCCAGTGAGTGTGCGTGCATCACTCACAGATCCACGCACAAAAAAACGATGGCATGATCCTCGTGGCGGTGATAACAACATCAGCCAGTAGGTGGTTTCAGCTAATTATTACAGTCAGCAAATGCAAAAACATAAACCCCAGTACAACTATATAATATTAACAGAGGTATACACCCCGTTACAATAAGATGCCCATGAGCATTGTGATGAATGCTAATGTAGCCCGTAATTTGGCTACACACAGATGAAATCCTTCAACCTCTGGAGGCACTGACCAGTATGTCCCAGAAGCTGCGGCGGGTGCTCTTGCTGGTGGGCGTGGTGGACTCGGGCGTGCTGGTCCCCGTCACGGGGGGGCTCCCTACAGCCTGGGTTAAGTTGATGGGAGAGGGGCTGGTCTTAAATACCCGCGAGCCACTGCGCTGCCTGGGGCCATCCTTCACTTCTTTCACCTCAGGCTGAGGAGTCGCCAGTCCTGAAGACAACACTTTCAGACACAAACAAGTCACATTTATATCTAAGAGACATTTGATGTTTTTACCAACATAGAACACACAACATAATCAAGCAGCTCAATACAGTGTGTTGGCAACTAGCGAGTTTTATTCTTTCTCCTCACAGTGAAACTGGGCCTTAAATGATGTGAATCGTGTTAAATTAAATAATACATTAAATCAAATGAACTGTAGACAGCTGGAGATATGTGTGATTCAAGTATCAAATAAGTATAAATACAATTGTAAGAGAAAGTCGTGCTATGTAAAAGATAAATGAAAATGTGTTGAGTGGCATGCGTCTCTCTTTGTCCTTTGAGTCAGTTTGAACTAGTTCCACAACTACACCCGACAGGTCCCAACCAGGTTCAAGTGTTTCAGGTCAGACTCGGGTCACTTAGACGAGTAGAGCTTTTGGTTTGTTTCATTTCAAATACATTTCTCATTCCTGGACTGTGCCGCACAAAAGAGGAAAGTAGAAACATACTGTAGCTCGGGGTCTCAGCCCCGGTTCAGGTCTCAGTACCAGTCGGGTTCAGTTGAAGCCCGTCTTGAAGACGTAAGTATGCACCAGGTTCAGGTCTCAGTTTTAGAACTCCTCCAACCATTCAAGTTGCTGTTTACATCATATCTGTCGTCATAATTAGCGTATGAACTCCTGACTTAACTTAAAACGTGTTTTGTGAGATCACAGTAACCTTTGACAAACATATTCTAATCCGTTCATACTTGAGATCCCCCTGAGATATCAAACAAACTGATGACCTCACATTTGGCCTCTTGTCTCTGAGCTTTGCTCGCCGGGCAGAGCGCCGCCACGCACAGAGACTTCGGCAAGACTCTCAGCTCCATGATGACGTCGCAGAGAGCGTGGCGCAGCGCCCCCTGCAGTTTATCGCTCAGCTGCAAGGGGCTGACGTTGCCTTGCTCCCAGATGTCAAACCGCACATACAGCTGTGGCTCTGTTGGAACACAAGCAGACACAATCCTGTTGACTCAGCACATAATAAAGGGGGATCAGCAAACACTGAGTCGTGTTAAAATGAGCAAGTCACAAACATTGACCAAATTGCTTTACCAGGACATTAATAAAACACAGTCTTTATGTTTTCATGAAAACGAATGAGCGCATATAGTATAGCCTTAGCGGTTATGGTTACTATTCGGGGAGGGGGGTTGGTGAGAGGAAAGAATCAATTTTCAATTTGAACAAGAAAGCAGCAAGGTTTATGGGAAATGTGGTCAGCAGCACTGAGGCTCTCCTCCATGGGTGATAGAGACCTACATTTAAATAATAGTCGAGAGTGTCCACATGCTGTCCTCACCTCTCTCAGCCACTCACAAACCTCTTCCACTTCAACTGTACAGGTGGTAAAAATATAAGACAGCTCATCTTTAGACATAACAGAGAAACGAGACAGTATGAGTGAACGTGATCTGGCACCAATGCAAACATTGTGTTCCTGCTTTCTGTCCTCTGCTACTTCCTTCCTTTTTTCAGCAAAATGCAAACTTTTCATCTTTGGTGTCACCTTTCATTAAAGTATACTATAGCACAGATGCACTATGATTGTGACTCACTGCACCGGGACGCTTTAATGAATCAAACCAACCTTTTAAGTGTGGCTCTATTTTTAATGCCCAGAACCAAAACAGCTGGAGTCATATTTGTCACTTCTCTCTTGTTGCAACACCGACAAGACTAGAAACACAATCATGTTAATAAGCCCCCAAAACCATGATTTATGGCCCTGCGATGTGGTGTCACAGTGACAAATCGAGCCTCCAGGAACAAAGACCTCTTCATATCACAGAGCGCTATTCATTTACCAGGAAGATTTACTCATTCAATTTTAGGAGGCATTTAATATTCAGACTTTAAATTTAATAGCCGGACTGTTACCCATAACGTAGCTTGACGTTTATGACTGCAATTAATCCATTTTCAAATTAGTGTAGTTTATACAATAAATTGACTCCCGGGACTCTCCGTAAACTTGTAAGATAATCAAACTGTAATTCTAAAGGGGGAACGGCACTGATTACACACATCACATTCAGTCCACTGGTCATGGCGAGCACCGCTCAGAGTATGGAAACTGTTGTGTTGATTCATGAGAGTTTAGCCAAGTCTCAGAATATAAGCCTGAGGATGTGCGCAGCTCGGGCTCGGACATTTTACAATGCCAGCTGGTCTTAAAGGGATAGTTTGAATGTTTTGAAGTGGGGTTGTATGAGGCACTTATCCATCGTCATTTCCTGCACTAGATGGTCGACAAGTTGTGTGTGAAATTATTATAATTAGCATTTCAATCCTTGAGTTATGGGTTAAAGGGTGTTTTGTGACATGACAGTGACCTTTGACCACCACATCCTAATCAGTTCATCCTTAAGTACAAGTGGACGTTGGTGCCAAATTGGAAGAAATTGCTGTGAAACATGTTTTGCGAGTTGTTGTTTCTTCCAATGAAGTCTGGTGGCTTTACGAGAGCATAGATGATCCAACGGTATCAGTTCACTGTCTCATAGCAGGGTTAACCAGAGACAAATGTTCTAAATATAGCATACACTTAAACTAATATGTTGTGTAGGTGTCTAAAATAGGATTCTGCTGCTGCCTGTCCACAGCTGCACACTGCTCTGCCCCCGTATGGTAACTCCTGTCTGTTTCTCCAAACTGGGGGCGACCGCCATCTACTGAAGGTAATACACTGACTTTGATAAGTACCACATACAACCCCACTTTAAAACACATTAACTATCCCTTTAAGATGTGATCTGTATCTGGATATCTTATTTGGATCGGGACCAACACGTAATAATTCAGGTTTAAATGCACAGAGAACACATTGCAATCACCTGGAGGCCGTCTGCTACACACAGTGATGGAATGTCAACAGGTACAAACGAGCCCCTTCCTGCTCAGCCTGGATACATGCAAGTTGGGCTCTGATTGAAACGTGGGCCGGCTGGTGATAACCAGGGCGCATATTAAAACCTGCTACAAATGCAAAGGCCTGTGATCAGATGTTATTATGCAGATACAGTTCTCGTGTTAATGCCGGGTGCAAACCCAAAGCCTATCTTACAACCTGGAGACAATGTGGGTGTTTACCTGGCAGTAATAGTCTAATAAGTATACGTCATAAAATTGTTTAGCCCACACTAAACGTCAGGATATGTCTCTTTTGACCATTTTTCAAAACTGCACAGGACAAACAATATTTTCTCTCGCCATGGTTCATTTGGAGTTTCATGCACCAGTTCATTTGAAGCTATGTGCTCGGATAGTTTTGTGCTGCTTCCTGTCTATCTACTCTGCCAGCTCTCAAAAGGCAAAATGCACACAAAAAACAACTAGAATTACAGCCTTGCACTTGTATGCCTCCACTAAACAGTCATGTTGCAGTTTACATCCATGTCTGTCCAACATGTCATCACTTCATCATTTTATCCTGGAAGATATTTGTGAGAAATTGTCATAGTTGACATTTGAATTCTTGAGTTATGGCCGTGTTTTGTGAGGTGACCTTTGACCTGTTCAGTGTTCAGCTCTCCCTCTCTGATCACATTCACAGGGACAAACCTTTGAACATTACACATTAATCTATGTCACTGCTCCTCACTCAACAGCTCTCCGTGGGAGCGCTGGTTGAACTGTGACGGCAGGGATTTGAAACTGCGCTCCAGCCAATTCATCTGGGGAACGTCTCCTGTCTGGACATCAGGATTGACAAACTGCTGACTCAACAGATCAAACAGACTTTTGCAGATCCGCTGCCCTGTGCTTCACTGAAACCCGGCTTGGTAAGCCCATCTCGGATACTACCCGACCCTGCGGGGAAAACAAGGGGGTGGGATCTGCTTCTAAATAAACGAAGGTCAATGTGCTGATGTCACAGTGTTAAGGTCCTCAGCACCAACATGTTGTTCTCGGGGACTTCAGCAGAAAAGACCTTAGCCAGAGCTGCCAAAACACAGACAGTCATGTACGTCCAGTGAAAGTGATCGTGTTTGCTACAGACTCTGATTGCTGTTAAAAATGTCTGACAACATTATGGAAAGAGTCTCGCACAAGGACAAGTCTCGTTCTCAAGTCCCGCGAGATGACATGTTGCCGGAAGGATGCGGTGGAAACGTGAGTGACTGCCGGGCAGAGTTTCTGTCGTGTTGAGGTCCACAGAGGAAGAAGGCTGTAAAGAGCGAGACCTGTGGCTCCCCGATAGTCACAAATACATTCACATATAGTAACAAGCGCAGTCTGTCGTAGCCCACGTTCACAACTAAAAGGCAGGATAGGATATGTCCACTTTCAGTGGACGGTATGTTACATTGACACCACTCACTTTCCCCTCGCAGCTCGTTTCGCATCTACCAGTTACAGCGTTCTCCTTCAATAACAAGAATTGTTTTCCCCATTCGTTCAACACAAAAACCTGACAAAACAGGGTCCAGGTTACCACAACTGCTCAGTGTTGTGTTCATCTGTACCTGAGCTGATGTCCATGGACTCCACTTTACCCACAGTGGTCAGCTCATCGAAATGGTCTGGATGAAGGGGGGTGGTGCAGTTCTCTGACCTCTGTAGTGCAGCACAGTCCTGGACCGGAACCTGGAGGGAACGGCCGTGGACGTCCACGCATGAGAGGGCGATGCAGGCGATACCTGAAAGAGCAGAGGTGTTTGTTCAAACAAACAAACTAGTAATGAGCCTTAAAAACTGGAAGCTAGTCGGCTCCCACCACCTGCAGAGTCACAGAGGATTTGCTTTTGTTCACAGTTAACCAGAGAGCCTTGACGGAGACATCTGTACAACAGGGAAATATCATATTTAGTTTTAATTGCCATGGTGTCTGTCACCTTATCCTTTGTTTTGTCACAGCAGCATATATTAAATATGAGCACGGTGAAAGTGAAAATGGAAGTCTTAAAATCCATTTTCTTTTGATGCTTCAGTTCCTCATGACTTAAGGTAGTTGCCCTGTAACTCTGCTTGTATGAGTCAGTATTGCTGTATGTGTGGACATGGTCCTGGGTATTTGTGCACACAATGAGTCAGCTGTACCATGCATGGAGCTGGTGGATGTCTTGGACAGGAGACACGATGCATTTCAGAAATTTTTGTTAATTCAAACATGTCACAAAATATTTTAACCATTTTTTCACTAAAATGAGTTGCTATGAACAGCAAAATGACCACATCATATATCCATTCAGTGCTTTGTGCCAAAAACACAGCAGAGCAGCGGTCATGTGATGTCCATGGAAAGCTGTGTTTATGCGGCCAAACTTAAGTTGGAGATAGTTTTCATAGTGAAGTGCGGCCATAAAGTGCCCTCAGCCAATCAGTACACAGACTCCTGTAACTCCAATGACCTATGAAACACATGAACATGCTACCAGCTGCAGAGGTTTGGAGGAGTGAGGAGTGTCTCTGATTTGTTCCCAAAGACACCATTTTCTTCCCATAAATATTATTAAAAAATAAAATTTGCACTAAATGTAAAACTCAGGTTGACATGATTTTGAACTAAAGACACGACTAGCAGTGATTAACCTTGAGAGTCTGTATGTACGCAAGTCATCCCGGCAGAATGTGATCTGGAGACACCGCCTGTAGCAGGAAGTTCATCCGCCTGTCCTCGTGGCAGCGTCACAGCCGTGCAGGATGCAGTCATGTTTGTAGTTGAGCTCAAAATGAAGGGCGAGTTTGTAGATGGGTGTGGTGCACTGTGCATCTGACCTACCACCACTACTACACTGTAGGTTACAACCACGTCCTGCTTCTCAGAGCACAGATTCATTCAACTATTTGATCTTTCTGCATCCATATCATTTCGGAGACCGATACCCTTCCACACTTCCTACCCCCCTGCTTCCAGCACCCTTGCTCGGACCAAACCCATCTACGAACCCGGGCTTTCATTTTAATCTCAACTACACACTTGTAAGGTTTTGTGACTGCGTCTTGGACAGACGGACAAACAGACATATAACCTGTCAAAGTACTCAGACCTCCTCCTCTGTGGTACTTCCTGCTACAGAAGGGGTCTGCAGGACCACATCTTATCCCAATGACTCACGCGGTAAGAAAACACCAGCGTGGCTGTCGCAGCGGGTAATTAGCTGATAGGAAGACGTAATCGTTATTTCACATGCTGGGCAGGGATCAGGTACCTTCATACGATTTGAGCACTTTGTTTCGCAGCTGCTTAAACAAATGAGACGGAGTCAGAGCTCCTCCGCACAGCAATTAAAAAGTAGTTAGACAGCTAAGTGGGATGAGTGCAGGAGCCCTCGGTGTTTAGGAGTTGACAGGCACAGAGAAGTCATTTTAAAGAGACTTAAAGGTGAGGATCCCCAGAGAGCTCACAGTACTCTGCAGTCAGAAACAAAACTGTATTTTAACCCTCATGAACACCAAGCATTTTACTCTCTGTGGCCTCATTTTTCACTGCAATACATAAGTCCTGCACCTCTATGGAAACAGCACAACCATGGCTAGAAGTAAAGAGAACTCAAGAGTGTCTGTTGTGCAGCATAACACAGTTATAATGCCAAAAATCTTAAAAAATGTCTTAGTATAATTTATCTTACAAAAATTGGAAAACACTGGAATCTATATATCCAATATTTCTCCAAGTGTTAGCGATGTTCTATGTGCTATATGAATTGAACTATTGACATGTTTACAACCTGTCCTCTCTTCATTGCTCTGTGTTCAGCAGCCTGCACTTCAGTTGGACTTTCAGTGATTTTTTGTCAATCATGGCTTCCCAGTTGCTGAGGAGCTCAGAAATTAACGTTTTTTTACAGGATCTGTTTACTTGTGGCAAGTTTTAAATGAGACATGTAGAATAAAATGCTTTTGATGAAATATCACAATTTCAAGCCATGATTTTTGTTGCTTTTGTCCGACGATTCAAGGACCGTTGAGAAGGTGAAAATCTGCCGATGATGATGTTTTTTAGAGCTTGTGGCTAGGATAAAAGGTGTACTATTGGCGATTGTTTGAAGAAATAGCTGAATACAGTATTCATGAATCACAGTATTATTCCCATTCGACAAAGTCAGACTCATGACTGGACTGGATGAGTCCACTCCTCTGCCTAATACACATTAACTGCACAGCGTAAACAACAGTGTGATTATAGACACTTCCGTTGCTTGTGCCTAATGAAACAAAGCTACTTCAGCCGGCACACCCAGGATAGCGTGTTTCTCAAATGAAAAATGTAGCGCCGTGATTATGAGCCAAATGTTAAGTTGAAATGGCAATGAGCGGTAGCAGATTAGTAATTATAAATGAGGGGTTTTAATTCGGTAAACTCGTCATTTACACCAGTAATTAGTTGCCCTTTGGTGAGAGCTGTTGAAGGATGGCGGAGTCGTGTATTCGCTCTCCACAGCGACGTTCTCACAGTTCCAGCAGCAGCACTCGCCTTTCACTGAGTGAAATATATGGAGAGGCAGTGTGACCAAACAGAGAAGTCTGCTGAACTCTTCGTCTTGATTTGCATAAAAGCAAAGCATTAGACTTGGTGCTGTTGACAGGAAGGAACCCACACAAGGATGAATACATACTGCACTGGCCAATAACACCTATAGAGAGATGTGTTAAGTATCCGGTTAAAGCCTACGCATGAGGTTCGGTGCGACAGAGAAAGAGGAACCCACCTTCAGAAAATAAGAAAATGATTGTGCTGATACGCATCAAAGAAACTAGCACTGAGATGAAGAAGTAGTTTCTGTTATGCCAGACAAGCAGAGGGAAATCTGCTCTGAATTTACGGGAGTTACACATAGGAAAGGAAAGTCAGCATATCCTATGATATCATACTGCCTTTATCATTGTTCAAAGAAACACCATTTTTATTGTGTCCGCACCACAAGAACTAGGAACGTAGTTCTCGGAACGCCATTTTGAGGGACTTTTTAGCTCCTATTCTGGAGCAGGTAATCTCCCAGCCCAAGAGGAACTGGGAGTGATGTAGGTGAACGGTGATTGGTCGAACACATGAGCCAATGCAGCCCTGGCATCCGCCATTTTAAAAACCTGGTAGAATGTAAACAACACGCAGCACACAATACAGAACAATTGAAGAAAACACAGACAAACGGACCGTCAGTAAAGTTCGGAAGTTAACTCGTTCATAAGCACACACCCACTCGAGTCAAAGAACGAGTTAGAGCTAAGCCAGTAACTTTAGCACAAAGGCTAACCCTGAGGTAGATGAGGAAAATGTATCAGTCTAAAGAAGACTAAAGAAAAGAAAGAGAACGTATACAGGTACAACCAATACTTTAACAAAGTACAAAACAGTGGAGAACACTTGCTTGGAAAGAAGGGGCCATTCAGAGGCAGCGTTTTAAAAAAACAAAGGGTGGAGAGGAAAATATTCAGCATCTGGCAGAAAACAACTGTGGAGAGAAAAATTAAACAGATGATGAACAATTATAGAAACACTGAGGTGTTCCAAACCAAAAAGCTTTCGGGCTCTGGGCAGCTTGTGTCGGTCTTATGGTTATGTCTGTTTGCTTTTCACATAGTATGTCCTTTAGTGCTGCCCACATTGTTGAGGCTAGCACTGGAGGTTACAGTTAGCAACTGCACAGATACAATACAGTCTATGGTCGTATGTTATCAGTGGCGGTCCGTGCATTTTATACCTAGGCCTTCAATGCTGTCCTGCAGCTGAAATACCTCCTTATAACCACATGATGGCGCCACAGATATTATTAGTTTCTAAGGCTGTAACTATGTACGTAGTAAATGTACGTATCTATGTACGTACCGTTCAGTACGAGACTTACAATACCTTTGAATAGTACTAGAGCATCTGGAAAATGCAGAAGCTCATATTCAGGAAAATATGTTTTCTGTGCTCATGGAGGACAATGGTTCTCAGCTGGTCTGTATGTGGGACCCACCATCACGCCTTAATGACAAGTCCAAAGAGATTGTCTTAGGATTTTACTTTCACAACTCGAACATTGAACGTACTGCTCTGCAATGTCTTTCCTCATCTCAGCCCCCTGTGTCATGGTACATCTCACTCAGTCAGAATGCCCTTATTTGATTGGCTGAGCTGCATCACGTGATGCGATTCACTACCCGACAGCCTCTGCTGTTAAGTTTCGTTTCACGATAGTCACGTGCTCGCCCACTGACCAATCACAGCGCACTCTGCACCTCGCGGGAGAGCTGCACATGGACACTGAGCTGCACGTATTGCTGACGTCATTATAGGCCGGCGCGCAGGCTCTGACACGTCAAAGAATACGCTCAACATGTCAAACTAAAGATCTGATTGGTTGAAGACTATGACAATCAACAATATCTTCCCCATTCACTTAAACTGCACATGGATTCACTTGTGAGTCTGCAGGCCTCTGCCTCTGTTCTTACCTAGCGACACAGAGGTGAAATCTGATTGGATAAAAGCTCTACTTAAAACAAGCTGCACTGGAAGCAGAGCAACTGAGGAAGACAGTAGCTGTGCAATGAGAAAATAAGATAATGGGGAAAATATTTTTATAAATTATAATACATGTAGTGTATTTAAGAAAAATTATTAAATTATAAAATAGATTTAGCTTTGTGATTCTGTTTAGGCCAGCAGAGAAGGCCTTGCAGGCCCTGACGGCCCACCACTGTATTGTATATACTGTACAGTGGACGGAGTCATCGTGACGTCACCCATTGGTGAGAGTTCGGCGATGTCGCCATGTTGTTTTTTTTGCAACCGATGAACGGAAGTTACCATATTTGGAATGCGGAGGAGTGATGTAGAAACATCGTATATGATGTCTCTCTGGTAGAGGCAGTAACCTGTCAATCACCGTGTAGTCCCGCCCTGAAGCATCCCCTGCTTTATGGTCTGTTTGACTCTAAATGGACCATAATGTACTAAATGAACATCATGCTGTATTGAAGAAGACTTGAAACTAGAGATTGAGACCATAAACTCATGTTTACAATGTTTACTGAGGTAATAAATCAAGAGAGAAGTAGAGTCATTTTCTCATAGACTTCTATGCAACCAGAGGAGTCGCCCCCTGGTGGACATTAGAGAGAATGCAAGTTTAAGGCACTTCTGCATTGGCTTCACTTATCAGAACCGAAGGATGCCGCACACGCGCACACACAGAGCTGGGAGAATGTGATTACCTTTGCCTCCCGTCCCCTGGCCTCCAGGTTTATTGTAGAGGTAGATATCACCGTCAGCCAAGTCACTTCTCAAATGAAAGTAGTGCTGCAGACAGAACAGAAGACAAATCAGCCCCTGGAAGCTCAAACCACACAAGTCAGCATTTATTTCATACATCACAATGAGACTTGTCAAAAATGATTTTAGTCTCTGCCACAGTTTTGCAGAGCTGGGAGCCTCCCATATCTAGGATTTATTCATTCTTAATCCAGATCAATTTGAACAGAGCTGTTTGTAGCGCCCTTGCATATGTCAAACAGTCATCTATCAGTGCAGGGAGGCGTTTTTGATTTGCAAACAGCAATTACTTATTTTTACAAGTCAACAAGTCATTTAAAGGAGTTGGGTATCTGCTTTTGTAACCCTGCTCCACTAAAGAGACATGGTTTGTTCTATAAACAGTTACAACAGAATAGTACAAATGTGGAATATTATTTGCAAGTGAGAAAGCTAACTAGCTCACTGTTAGTGAGAAAGCTAACTAGCTCACTTGCTACCTCAGCAAGCCAGCTAGCTTGGAGCGCTACTGTGAGATTTTCTCGATTAATTGATAAGTTGTTTGTCTATAAAATGGTGGAAGTTTTTCCAAAGTCGAGATGACGTCCTCAAATGTGGTGTTTTGTCTACAACTTAAAGATATTCAGTTTACTGTCACAGAGGAGTAAAGACAGCGGAATATATTCACATAACGAGAAACGAAAATTTTGACTTCAATTTTTCTTAAACATTACTCAAACCCATTTTGTTGAAGCTCTACTAGTGTTAGCATGTTGGCTGGCTAATGTGTAAATAATTTGCTCTTCACCTTCGGTAGTTCAATCACTAGCTCTACGAGTAGTGACTAAGTCACCAAGCTTTTAGCGCCATGTATTTTGCGACAGTGTATAAATAATCTTACCTCTCTTCCTGCGGTGAACAATTTACTTGCATATTTTTTTTTATTATTTCCAGTCTGATAAAAGAAAGAAAAAAGATGGCTTTAAAGGCTAATTCTGATCCATACCTTGTAGAATTTTATTTTTTTAACAAGCCAAAAGTTTAGTCAAACTAAAGGTAAATGGAAATGTTATGACCCACACTGTTCACATCGATCAGTTTACAGAGACACTTCCTGCTTCAACTTTGACCTGCTGTACTTGTGCATGCACAGCTCTCCTGTGCAGTGAGGGCTTATTAGCATCAAATTGCGTGAGTTCACCGTCTATTTGACCTTAAAATAAAGTAATTTAGACAATTTGGCTGTTGCTGTTTTGTTTTTTTAATTTTTCCTTCCAATTATCTGACTTCTTGTGTTTCTTGCTCCGTCACACTTTGCTGTAGCAATGTTGCTGAACATGTTCCCGGATCTCAGCAATTACCTTGCTTTTGCATCAGAAAGCCCTCGGAGCTGACAGAAATGATGTAAAAAAATAAAAATAAAAAATACAGCATATGACCCGAGTTGTAATGAAGCAGAACTTTCCTTTTAAGGTCGACCATCAGATTCTGGCCTTTGTCTGTAACTCAAAGAAAGGTTTGATATCCAGCATTGTTGTTATTTTCTAGGCACTCTAGGCCAAATAGAAAGAGGCAAGAAAGACACACTTTTCATCATCATTGGGGAAATTCAACTTTTACAGTGTTGTTAAGCCAGAAACAAGCACACACGGGACCTATAGACATGGAGAGATGTCAGAGCAAAGGGGCTGCCACAAGGGTTTGATGCCCTGGTCAACAGTTAAGAACATTAACATTGCATATTACCATATTAGGTTGATAACACTAAGCTGGTCTGGGTCATACCTTGAAGTGGTGTGCCGTGTTGCTGTCAGTGTACTTTGGTACATGCAGGAAGATGAGGAGGTTCTGCCTGAGGTAGTGAGCCACAGCGGGCAGCCAGGGGAGGCAGTACCGGGGGAGGCCGAAGGTCATCACCTCAGTGGCTGGAGATCCTGAAGGCTGGATGAACTGAGCAGACAACACTGGGTGAAGGCTTACATCCAAAGAAATTGCGCTCTCTGGTTGCCTCAGTGGGAATAAAAACTCATAATTCTGGGAGTGTACACAGAACTACAGAGCAGCCAGAAACAACACAAAGTTAAGTTTAATTTTGTCGACGAGCAATTTACCTCCACGTCGGCCGGTGTCAGCTTGCAGTTTCTGACGAGCATGACAGTGATGATATCCAACGTGGTCTCATCCAGGCGCTTACGCAGCACCTTGACCAGCTCGTCTGTGATCTCTGGACCTGAGCAAAAGAGTGGATAATGCATTACACATATCAGCGATTAAAGGTCTTAGCATGTTTCAAACCAAGTTGTTGGACCATCTAAAAGCATCTAACGCACCCTTCCTCAGGGGCACAATCAGAAGACAGACAGTCCAACGGTCATGCCTACTTAACAAAGTGGCTGGCCAGGGTATCTCGTCTCCCATTTCACTGTGCAAAGGAGTGAAATGGGAGACAATATGGAATGCGGTGGCATCATAACAGGTGGTCTGTATCAAAGGATAATGCGTTGCGTAAAATGTTGCTGCACACTGGCACCGAGGCCAAAGTTGAGTCTGTAGGTCAAGATGAGTCCATACACAGTCTGGTCAAAATAAATAATTCATGAAAAACTCAGCGTCCATTTCCTACTATTGTATGGAGTCTTCATCAGCAGAGTTTGCCCCGTTGTTATAGAGATAGCGCAGTTGTCATCACACGACTTAAAAGGCAGGGTTGATAATGTTGAGATTTAAAAATAAATATCCAACCTAAAAACCCAGCCCAGTGTAGCAAACTCTTTTCTAATGAAAGTAGCTAGCAGCACTAGCTCCAAAAGCTAGTAATCTAGCAAGAAAGTTGCCAAGTCAGCAACACTGATAGCCCGTCCCTTCACACCCCCCTCCAAAGCCACTCCCCCAAAATTATCTTTATGAACATAAACAATGAACACGACTATTGTTGGTTCTCACAGCTGTTAAGATAGCAGCTTGTGGTAGACAGGCAGGTAGACAGGCAGGTAGACAGGCAGGTAGACAGGCAGACAGACAGGCAGGTAGCCAGGCAGGTAGACAGGCAGACAGGCAGGTAGCCAGGCAGGTAGACAGGCAGGTAGACAGGCAGGTAGAAAGGCAGACAGGCAGACAGGCAGGTAGAAAGGCAGACAGGCAGACAGGCAGGTAGAAAGG
>NW_022281007.1:4467-14371 GCF_004355925.1 Anarrhichthys ocellatus | reverse complement strand
AGAAAAACTGAAATATCACATGGTCATAAGTATTCAGACCCTTTGCTCAGTATTGAGTAGAAGCACCCTTTTGAGCTAGTACAGCCATGAGTCTTCTTGGGAATGATGCAACAAGTTTTTCACACCTGGATTTGGGGATCCTCTGCCATTCTTCCTTGCAGATCCTCTCCAGTTCCGTCAGGTTGTATGGTGAACGTTGGTGGACAGCCATTTTCAGGTCTCTCCAGAGATGCTCAATTGGGTTTAGGTCAGGGCTCTGGCTGGGCCAGTCAAGAATGGTCACAGAGTTGTTCCGAAGCCACTGCTTTGTTATTTTAGCTGTGTGCTTAGGGTCATTGTCTTGTTGGAAGGTGAACCTTCGGCCCAGTCTGAGGTCCAGAGCACTCTGGAAGAGGTTTTCTTCCAGGATATCTCTGTACTCGGCCGCATTCATCTTTCCTTCAATTGCAACCAGTCGTCCTGTCCCTGCAGCTGAAAAACACCCCCATAGCATGATGCTGCCACCACCATGTTCCACTGTTGGGATTGTATTGGGCAGGTGATGAGCAGTGCCTGGTTTTCTCCACACATACCACTTAGAATTAACGCCAAAAAGTTCAATCTTGGTCTCATCAGACCAGAGCATCTTATTTCTCATAGTCTATGCGGGCTTTCATATGTCTTGCACTGAGGAGAGGCTTCTGTCGGGCCACTCTGCCATAAAGCCCGACTGGTGGAGGGCTGCAGTGATAGTTGACTTTGTGGAACTTTCTCCCATCTCCCTACTGCATCTCTGGAGCTCAGCCACAGTGATCTTTGGGTTCTTCTTTACCTCTCTCACCAAGGCTCTTCTTCCACGATTGCTGTGTTTGGCTGGACGGCCAGGTCGAGGAAGAGTTCTGGTCGTCCCAAACTTCTTCCATTTAAGGATTATGGAGGCCACTGTGCTCTTAGGAACCTTGAGTGCTGCAGAAATTCTTTTGTAACCTTGGCCAGATCTGTGCCTTGCCACAATTCTGTCTCTGAGCTCCTTGGGCAGTTCCTTCGACCTCATGATTCTCATTTGCTCTGACATGCACTGTGAGCTGTAAGGTCTTATATAGACAGGTGTGTGCCTTTCCTAATCAAGTCCAATCAGTTTAATTAAACACAGCTGGACTCCAATGAAGGAGTAGAACCATCTCAAGGAGGATCAGAAGAAATGGACAGCATGTGAGTTAAATATGAGTGTCACAGCAAGGGGTCTGAATACTTATGACCATGTGATATTTCAGTTTTTTTCTGTCAAGATGGGGTGCTGAGTGTACATTAATGAGAAATAAAATGAACTTTTTTTGATTTTAGCAAATGGCTGCAATGAAACGGAGTGAAAAATTTGAAGGGGTCTGAATACTTTCCGTACCCACTGTAAACAGACAAAACATTTCTAAATCAGTGCTGCCAATAAGAAATTTAAGAACACAAACGTTTAGTCATTTAACAAACACTTTTAATTTGAAACGATGGGTATTGCTTGACAACACTTAGATACATAGATGAAGCCCATGAGCAGAAGGCAAGCCTTTGCCACACTTTGACAGTCATCAAGAACCTCTTTTCCCTCTGACGACGAACACGATTGTCAGGAGTGAAGCCTTTCTGTGTTGCATTTCCATGGATGACAAGGATCTTCATGACATGTTGAGCGTAGTCCTCTTCAATGACTTCTTTGAAATTCAAATTTACTAATGTTCACTTTTACATCTTCGAGTCTGATGTGTTCTCAAAAAATGATGATAGTGGGGGAAACAAACAAAAATATTGAATGTGTTCAAATGCATCATTATGTATCTATTCTCAGTGTATATGAGCCCAACATAATTTTATATAATATTAGATATCTAAACTTTACCAGGCTGGGTGATTCCAGCATGGGGCTTTGTTCCTGCAACTCCGCCCTTTGTCCCAAGTATCTCCAGAAAGTTGGTCTGCAATTGTCCAATTTCGACAAAATGTTTCGCTCCAGAAGAACTGTGGTTATTCTTCTGAACTCATTGATCTGAAACAAAAGACAATAAAAAAAAACATGATCAAGATGAGGTACCTTGCTAAAACAATTAATGCAGTAGTCCTCCCAGTATAATGTACTATTCACAGCAACACAAACTATGACTTCAAATGTATGTCAAGTTAATTAAACTATAACAGTACTAAGTTGATTTTACCTTGTGTCAACTGTTGATGTCAACTTGCTGAGAGTGAACGTCCTTTAATATTCTGTGAAATATATAGAGAAATTATGTTAAAACATGAACACACAACATTAAATCTGAATTTGGCTTAAATCTTCATATTGATAGCATGTTTTATCCCCACACAGAAAAACAGCACATAAACAAGCCAACATAACGTTAATACTGAGATACACAGCAGGCCTGGTCATGTTGATATGCGACACTAACTCAACACAGTACTGGCACCTTGCTTCATGCCCAAAGCCTTCATCATCAAGGACACCGCACTGGATAGAGACATAAGAGACCAGTTTAAAACTAATGACAGAAATATAAGTTACTGTAAAAATATGACAAAATAATGTTAAGTGTATTAGACTCGCTCTAAAGTCACTAATTCCACCACGTATGGGATATTTTTTAGCACATGACCAGTGTGCTTGTTGCTGCTTAGCTATGATTCCCTGTCTTGTCACATTTTCCTCATTCGACCTCGGCTGCACTTGAGGATGTCCAGAGAAAGCGCGCTGTGCGTGTGTGCAGCACAGCAAAGCACCTGTGTGGCAGAAGTGGGCTTCACAAAACCGAAGTAATTCCCCCTCCCCCTCGTCGACAGAGCGCAGCTGGTCGAGCACCGTGTCCCCAGGCCAACAACTTTTCAAGGGAGAACCCTGTAAAATCATGACCAAAAACATGTCCACAAAATGTAGCGCCGTGAGCCATGTCTGTAATGCTGTCCCTAGTTAGCTAGCATGATAGCCTAACTAGCTAGCACGCTAAACTGAGCAGTTCGCTACTCTTCAGTGTTCACAACTCAAACACAGACTTGACCGAAGGCTCAACAGCAACGTAGAGCATTAATTAAACATATAACCTACCCCAATGGCTCCTGTCCATGAAGTTCCTCTCCTCAGGTGAAACGCTGCCGTCCTTGTTCAGGTTCTGCTGTTCCGTCGTCTCGTTGAAGAAAGGAGCGCGAAATCTCCTCTGACGTCACCCCCTGAGTACGCGCTATAGGTTGCCAGGTTTTACTCGTATTACCCAAGTACATTTTACTTTGTTGTGTCAGGTAGTGCATTCAATACAGTAGTTTAGTAGATATTACTTAGTGTGAATGATAAAAATGAGGATACATAATTACAAACAAACACCAAGTAACACATTAAATAAAAGGTGATATTTTAAAGTAAAAGCACTGGAATGATAATTTCTTGTAAAATTTACAAAAATAATCGAGGTAATAATTACAGGGCCAAAAAGTCTTTTTTTTCAGTGTATATGTACATCTCTCTTTATACATACAGAAATATATAAATGTGTGTATATACATTCATATATATATATACTGTTATATATACACTGTTATATATATAGACTGTAACAGTCTATATATATTTATATATGTAGATCTCTCTTTATACATATAGAAATATAGAAATGTGTGTATACACATTCATATATGTATAATATATAAAAGTACATATATATATATATATATATATATATATATATATATATATATAAAATTTGTACCTACGGTGGCTCTAACACAACGTTGTTCTAACAACTCTGAGATTAACTAGCAAACTTTTCTTCTCTGGTTTCTGAGGATGAAACGTGTCTCACATCACTCACCTGTCTGCCTCCATTTCCCAGGATGCTCTGGGGTTTCCTAGCAGCCCTGTGAAGATGAGTGTGACATCATGGTTCCTGGTGAGCAGCTCGGGGACTCGACACCGGCTCCCCAAAGAGATGATCTTTGTGGGCCGAGAGGACTGTGAGCTGATGCTACAGGTGAGCATCTGAGACAGGTGATCATGTTGTGCTCACTGCTGGTCTGGATTAATATGTGTGATTGTGGTTTGATGTGGTTTGTTGTGCTCAGTGCTGCTCTGGATCTAAAGGTGTGAATGTGGATTGATGTGCTCACTTCTGGTCTGGATCTAAAGGTGTGAATGTGGTTTGATGTGCTCACTGCTGGTCTGGATCTAAAGGTGTGAATGTGGTTTGATGTGCTCACTGCTGGTCTGGATCTAAAGGTGTGAATGTGGTTTGATGTGCTCACTGCTGGTCTGGATCTAAAGGTGTGAATGTGGTTTGTTGTGCTCACTGCTGGTCTGGATCTAAAGGTGTGAATGTGGTTTCATGTGGTTTGTTGAGCTCACTGCTGGTCTGGATCTAAAGGTGTAACTGTTGTCTCTTTTGTCTTCTGACAGTCTCGCAGTGTCGACAAACAACATGCCGTCATCAACTACAACCCGACGACTGATGAACACCTGGTGAAAGACCTGGGAAGCCTGAACGGGGTGAGACAGAAAGTACAAACAAACAAACACAGGGAGTCACACTGTTACATCACAGTCAGGAACCAATTAGCAACCAGACAGTTCACCATAAAGTAGCCCCTGCTGGGCCATTCTCTGTAGTGTCCACCAGGGGGCGACTCCTCTGGTTGTATAGAAGTCTATGAGAAAATGACTCTACTTCTCTCTTGATTTATTACCTCAGTAAACATTGTAAACATGAGTTTATGGTCTCAATCTCTAGTTTCAAGTCTTCTTCAATACAGCATGATGTTCATTTAGTACATTATGGTCCATTTAGAGTCAAACAGACCATAAAGCAGGGGATGCTTTAGGGAGGGGCTACACGGTGATTGACAGGTCTCTACGTCATTCCTCCTCAGTCCATATATGGTCACTTCCTGTTCACTGGTTGATAAAAACAAGATGGAGACATAATCAAAGACCTGGAGGCTTCAAAACGTCGTTGATTTGAGCTGTAAATATATTTTTATAATAAATGTGACTGAATTTATTTTGTGTTGTTTGACGCAGACGTTTGTGAACGACCTGAGGATTCCTGATCAGACCTACATCACCCTGAAACTGTCCGACATCATCCGCTTCGGATACGATATCCTTCAGACACCATCAGTGTCTGTGTGTGTGTGTGTCTGTGTGTGTGTTTTATAACGTCAGTACGTTTCTTAACCTCCTCTTCACATTCTCACGTCTACGTTTTGGAGAAAAGTCAACACAAAGTCCCAGAGGAGGCTCTGAAGGTCAGTGTGTGTGTGTGTGTGTGTGTGTGTGTGTGTGTTAATAATTAGGGTTTGATTGTTGTTTCAGCATGAGAAGTACAGCAGTCAGCTGCAGATGAGTCTGAAGGCTTCAGAGAAGAAGAAGACCGAGCTAGAGGACCGAGCGAAATCAGAGAAAACACATAGTACAAAAAGTACACAAGGTACATCAAAATACTGTAAAGAGTACTACAAACGAGCCGATAAGTTACAATAGCTTTGTCCATGTTGGACTCTACAGCTGTCCGTCCAATCAGAGGTCAGGACTAATTCTTAATAATGTGTGTGTGTGTGTGTGTGTGTGTGTGTGTGTGTGTGTGTGTGTGTGTGTGTATGTTTCAGAGGCTCCGGTGAGTCGGCCCACTCCTCTGTACGGTCAGCCATCTTGGTGGGGAGAAGAGGATTATGGAAATAAAGTTCAAACCAGCGATGAACCTCATGCAGGTAAAACAATACTTTATCATATTATATATATATTAGTGCTGGGCAAGTTAACGCGTTATTATCGTGTTAATGCATTAATTAATTAACGTCGACAATTATTTTATCGCGTGTTAACGCAGGTTTTTTAAAATTATTATTTTGAAAGTCCATTGCTCACTGGCAGCGGTGGAGGAAGTCTTCAGACTACATTGATGCAGCGTGTGGGAGAAGTAGAGAGAAACTAAAGCAAGACAAGCTAACAGATGCTACAGAGAAGTGGAGACAAACTGCAGGTTAGTGTTGTGGAAGATGTCGGTCTGAGGAACGTTCTCAAGGTGCGTTCACGTCTCGTTTGGTGTGAACGCACCTTTAGGATCTCAACAAATGACGTCACGTATGAGCCTCAAGACGCACCATCACCAGAAGAACACACGAGTTGTATTAAAGGAGAGGACGACTAAAGCGACGGCGTTACAACGAGCAGCAGCTGCTGCTCTCACTGGAGACTACTGGACATCGCTGGGTCACCATCATCACCTCTGAGTTACAGCATTATGTTGATGAACAGTAGAGCTGCATTCACATGCTCTGACTGTCATGAAGACACAACACACACATGTAGATGAAACATGCTGAAACATGTTATTCATGTTGCACAGCAGTGGAACGTTTCACACACAGTCACACACTGAGCACAGATAGTGAAGAGATATGATCGTCTCCAACGTTCTGTCACAGTATCTCTGCAGAACAGTGCATTTGACAATGTCCTGGCCAACTGCAGAAGAGTTGTGGGCCACTTTAAACACAGTCCAGCAAGTGCTGCAGAATTAGAACAGCAACAACCTGATGTGTTTAAAGTGTTTACACCAAATGTTATTGCCCTTTTGTTCATATAGCAGTACTTTAAAAATAATAGTGCGCAATACACTACTTTTGAATTCATTATTGAACTTTGCCATAACAATGAGATTAATCGTGATTAAAAATTGTAATCGTTGCCCAGCACTAATATATATATATATATATTATATTAATATGTTTTCAGTTTTGCTGTAATATACCACCACATCAACAGACAGGTTTAAGTTGTTATTGTTATAAAATGAAAAGACATTTTTCATCAGTTTTAGTGAAACGTGTCTGTCAAACGTGTTTTTTTTCTGTCAGAAGTTCAGAGAGACGCTTCGTTGGTGGATCCGGACTTTTGCGGATCTTTGCTAGACTCCCAACCAAAGACCGCTTTCCCTCCGTACCAGCGTGAGCCGAGCTACTTCGAGATTCCCACCAAGGACTTCCAGCACCCCAAAACGTTGGGGGCGGAGCTTCATGAGATCCCCACCAAGGACACGGACACGCCCAAAGCACCGCCGTCCCCCCCCACCCCGACCCCGCCCGTGGTTCAGAGCCACGCCTCCTTCACCATCGAGTTCGACAACTGCATGCCCGGCAAGATCAAGATCAAAGACCACGTCACCAAGTTCTCCACCCGCCAGAGGAAGCAGCAGCAGGCGCCGCCCAACGGCAGCGCCATCACATCAGCCACACCCACAGATGTGATGTCAGCGGAGAGCAAGGTGGCCGATTGGCTGGTTCACAGCGATGTCAGCATGATGAGAAGACGTCCGACGTGTGAAGACGTTTACAGCACCAAGAGTGACCTCGCCATCAACATCAAGACGCTCAGAGGTCAGATTCGTTTTCAAGGACCAAGGCTGTTTTTAATGTAACATGTTGATTGATTGATTATTGATTGTTTTCTTGTTGTCAGGTCACCATCATGAGGATGGAACCCAGAGTGACTCAGAGGACCCAGTTCTCAAAGGAGGGAGGAGTAAATCTCACCACTCCACCCAGTCGGAGCAGTCGGAGGTGTCACAGCAGACGGTCCAATCAGGGCCGCTCCAGTACTCTCCACCCGGACCGGCCCCGGTCTCACCTGTGGCCCCTGAGAGGCCCCTGTCCCAGAGTCCTCCTCAGGACCGGTCCCCTACCACAGAAGAGTCCAAAGAGGGGCCCCCCGAGCACCTCACCCAGCAGGCCTTCATCATCGAGTTCTTCGACGACAACCCGCGCAAAAAGCGCTCACAGTCCTTCACGCACAACCCGGCTCATGCCGACTCGTACTCCGCCCTGAAGGCCAAGCTGGAGCGGCGGAAAGGCGGCGAGAGGCCAGCGTCCGTGCACGGCCACCTCCCCCCCACCCAGCAGGTGACGGTTCCCCTGAAGGGCCAAGGCCACGGTGGCCCCCAGAGGTCGAGCTCTCTGAAGAGGGAGAAAACTGAGGGGGAGGTGGCCTCCTCTGGTTCCTCTTCTCGATCCTCCTCGGGTGTCGGCATCAGACCCTTCGGCAGCGTCGGGAAGAAGTCCAAGCTCGCCCAGGAGTTCGCTGCTGAATTCCTGAAGGATTCTGTCCGACATGATTCCTCCCCAAAGAGGGACAAGATGTCCCCTCCCCCGATGTCTGCACCGCCGGTGATGGTGTCGCCTCCTCATGCAAGAATTCCTTCCCCCCAAGAATCTCCGGCTCCTTCCTCAGTCTCCTACCCCACTTCCCCTTTACAGCCTCCGGTGACGTCAAAGTCCTCGATCCCCACCAACGCTGCTGCTGTCCAGACCGCTTCTCCGGTCCACTCCTCTGGGCCTCCCAAGTCCCCCATGCTGCCCCTGGGCGTCCGTGCAGGAGACCCCAAAGCTTCCCAGAGGATGATGAGGAACGAGGAGGACGACAGCCTGAGTGATGCCGGGACCTACACCATCGAGACGGAGTCGCAGGACAAAGAGGTGGAGGAAGCTCGCAACATGATCGATCAGGTGAACTCACAGTGACCTCAAAGTGTTGTTGAAGCAGCTTTCATGGTTCATACTGCTGATGTAAAAACCTTCCTTTCAGTTTTGAGTAGAGAGAATATTTACTTGTATAAAAGTGAAAGAACTCCCTGAACATTGACTCTTAAAAAGTTGCTTTACATTGAGACAGAGTACAAACGGGACTATATGGGGGACTATATGGAGGCACTACTGAAGCTGCTGTGTTGCTAACATCAGTAAAAGACACAAACAAACATCCCTTTAGAGTGTCTTTGTTGGGGGTGGCGGTAAAGACCTTATCTGTGTTATAATATCCAAATAAGTGACCAAACTACGTCTATACTTCCCCTTCTTCAAATCGTCAGTCCACAATCAAATTGCCGATATAAACATGGTCTGAACTGCAGAAAAGCTTCTATAAATATATCTGAGAACCATTTTTATGTGAGGTGCCTGAATAAAAAGTGTGTTTTTAAATCGCTTCAGGGATGCATGAAACCTCTTGTCCTTCTTGCTCCTTCCTGTTGCCGTGATCCTGCCCCCCGTCCTCATGCATGCCCTGTGCTCTGACAGGTGTTTGGTGTCCTCGACTCTCCAGAGTACAGTGGTGTGAACACAGGAGTGTATAGACCTGTAATAAATGATGGCAAGGATGAGCAAGCTAATCTGCCTAGCGATGGTAGCACTGTGGAACCGTTGCATGGCTTTATCCCAGCTGCTATCAGCGGCCCCCCAACAGGCCCCATACAGGTAAAAAAAAACAGTAAAAACCGAATCAGAACCTGGAAAAAAACACCTGTGTAGCATGTTCTGATCCCAGTGCATGAAGTCTAGTGTTGTTATTCCCTCATTCTCCTGGTACATTATTTACTCTGTCAGGTCATGTAGGACTCTTTGGTCCCACGTCTCTATCGTCCGGTAAAGTTCATCATGTTGTTTTGTTTTCTAGGTTCCATCAGCAGGTCTGGAAGGACCCAAGTGGGTCTCCCGCTGGGCCAGTCTGGCAGACAGCTATGCTGAACCTGGTTCCACTCCGCCTGAAGGGGAATGTCTGGAAGGTGCGGTTTTATTTCTGTCTATGCAGTATATCAGATGATGAGTTGGGTATCAAACCCAAATACTTTTCTACCTTCTATTAATCAGATAGCCATGTCTAAAATGATTCTTTTTGACTAATTCTAATATTGACACTGGAAAAGTTGAACAATGCCAATAATGCTGAACTTTAAAAGCACAATCCCTAATTGCTGTAAAGCACCTTTTGACCCCACATGATCTGCTTTCTAACATGGACTCCTGTGATCTTGTTTTTGGTGTTGGTACATTAGTTGAGGATTTGGCCTTAAAACATCTATTTTATAAAATACAATGCAAATTAAGTATATATATATATATA
>NW_022281007.1:0-4367 GCF_004355925.1 Anarrhichthys ocellatus | reverse complement strand
ACATAATTTTATTTGAGATAACTGAGATAACTTTTTTTTTCTAGATTTGCGCTTCATGAGCCGGTCAATGGGAAATTACAACTACGATAACTCTGAGTCGGAGTCCAGCCACAGCTCCAGAACCAGAAGGCTACTTCCCCAGGTGCCTCCAGAGAAGCTGGATAGTGTTACCCCAAGTATCCTGATTCGCCACGAGCCTTACCAAGTCCAGGAACCTCTGGACCGAGTCTCCGGCCCTCTCCGCCCACAGGACTCCACCCTGCTGCTCCTGTCCGTTCAGGATGATGTGGACCCAGACAGCCTGAGTGACGCCAGCCGCTCAGATGACGGGCTTGTTCTGGAGAAAACAAAGAATAACCAGGCCAGGACTGGATCTTTGTCTCCAGGGGCCGCTGGTCCTCTGTTCAAGGGTCCAGAGAAAATGTCTCCCCCCTCCAAATCCACCTGTTTCTACATTGGTTCTGAAGACAGTCCAGGCAAACCTGACCAGGCCCGGAGCCCGGTACAGTCTGAGAGGGCACGCGAACCCCCGGCAAAACCTCCCCCTACCACCGTCCTGATCCGACACCTGAGTGGACATGAACCCAGGAAGGCCGGTGTCAAACCCAACAGCTCTGCTCCAAACCTCCAAATACAGGACAAGGATTCTGTCCCTACTAAAGACAGCTGCATATCATCCATTGTCCGGCAGGAAAGCTTCACCAAAGACCGGCCCAGCGACACCGTCCAGATGAAGAAGCTTCCCCACATCTCCAGCCACCCGTCCATCAGAGATATGGAGCAGAGGAGGGAGACCATCCAGGACCCGCAGTCCTTCCTTCAGGAGTCCTCTCTGGACTCCAAGTTCCCCTCGTCTGGCTCTGGTCGTAGCTCAAAGAAAGGAGGCTCCTCCACCCACATGGATGACTCCCTCTCTGGTGAGTCGGATGTGGACACAGCGAGCACCGTGAGCCAGGTGAGTAGCAAGAACGTTCCGATCGGCTCCGCTTCCAAAAAGCGTACCTCCATCAGCAGCCTTCAAAAGGAGAAGTCTTCTTCCAGCCCGTCCATCCAACAGAAGGGACGACAACTCTCTGCCCGCGAACGTCTTTCTGAGAAACGCCGAAACCAGACGACGATGGATGCATCAACCAAGGCAGAGGCAGCGAAGCGCTTCCAGATGCGCCGCAGTGCGGGGAACCGTGGATCTCTGGATCTGTCAGAAGGCAAGCAGGGTTCTTCTGGTCAACACTGGACCGAAACAACATCATCTGACCATGAAATTTCCCGTCCTTCCAGCCGGAGCAAGAAACTCATCGCCCCTCTTCAGAAAGAAGACAATGGAAAGACGCCCAAGACGGCAACTCAGCAGATTTTGACGCGGTCCAACAGCCTGTCGGCACCGCGGCCGACCCGGGCCTCCATGCTCCGCCGAGCACGCCTGGGCGAGGCCTCGGATAACGAAGGTGCCGAGACCGACCGGGGCTCCCAGAATTCGGACCATATCACCGTGCCGTCCAAAGCGTCCGCCGATGGGAAGAAGTTGTCCAGGCTGGACATCTTAGCGATGCCCAGGAAGAGAACCGGCTCCTTCACGGCTCCCAGTGATACCGAGACGTCCTCCACGGGGCGCTCCGGTTTCTCCAATCGAAACTCTGAGTCCGTCGTTGCCGCCCGGAAGACGTCTGTGGGCGACGCTCGCCAGGTCGTTAGTAGAGGGGGTGGAGCTCTGGGGAAGCAACCGCTGACCCGTACTCGGTCCAGCGGTGCCAAGTACCCCACCGCCGGTGAGTCCTGGCTGGATTTTAATGATGTAGACATACATCCTCTTTTCATCTGCTTCTCCTCTTCAGGATCTGATGGTCTTATTGTGGGTGTCTGTCCAATGTCATTTCAGATTAAACTTAGTCTTACAAAATACATGATATATTATTTAAATCAGGATCTAAAGAATAAGTTGTAGTTCAATCTGAAGAACATTTAATGTGTTTTTATGCAGTAAATTGTCAAACTACTTACCTGCTACATCAGGGATTCATTTAACCGAGGCTTTGTTTCAGTATTCTGTTGGTGGAAGTCTGCTGCTGTTACCATGGAAATACAGCTTTTCAGCATCAGTTTCTTACGTTCTGTCATGTTTGGAATAAAGATGCGACTCTGAATCCACGTATGAACCCATATCCTGGCTGTAATAACGAAAAAATGCCAAAGCAATATTAGGACGTTATAGATTCTTTGTACTAAAAGAGTCGTGATCTACGATGGCGATGCCTCCATCCCCAGCTCAGACATCCAGAGTTGCATCACATTCAGGAACTACAATTCAACAGCTAAATTCATCACAAATCCCAAAGTTCTTCCTTCTCCTTCCATCAGTGTGAAGCTCTCAGATTGGATGTTTTCTCAGTTTAAACTGGTGATTTAACAGAACTGAGACAGTTTGAGCTTCTTCAGTAAAATGAACCTAAATCTCAATGTTTCCAGGTTCCCGTCGCAGACAGAAGGGCTCAGACTTCTCTTCATCCTCTGAGGAAGAATACGAGATGGGTGGAGGGAATCCCAGAACCAAACGCTCCTCCCATCCCTCCACTTCCTCCCAGACGCCTCGCCACCGGACAGCCGCCACCCGATCCAAGTCTGTCTCTCTGGAGACGGAGGATGAGGACCAGAGCGAGGTGGACCCGTATCAGAACTGGTCCACGCACAGCGCTGAGATCGCCAAGTAAAATAGAAACAATGACTCTTACGTTGACTTAACAGAGTAACTCTGGTAAACTGGTCTTTCTCTCACAGTGCATCCAAACCTTTATGTTTTGTGTTTCCCCTGCAGGCTCAGTCAGGACCTGGCCAAAGATCTGGCCATCCTGGCGAAGGAAATCCATGATGTTGCCGGGGACGGAGACTCGCCGAGCTCCAGCATGGGAACCGCCACCTCACCCAGCTCGCTACCCAACACGCCGGCCTCCACCATCTCTGCTAGGGAGGAGGTGGGACATGCTGCACACCACTAAATGTCCACTACAACCACCACAACCACTAGAACCACTACACCACCACTACACCACCATAACCAATACACCACCACAACCTCTACAACCACTACACCACCACAACCCCTAGAACCACTACGCCACAACCTCTACACCACCACCACTAGAACCCCTAGAACCACTACACCACCACAACCCCTAGAACCACTACACCACCACTACACCACCATAACCAATACACCACCACAACCTTTACAACCACTACACCACAACCACTACAACCCCTACAACTGGGAACACCCTAGATTTATAACATTGGTTATAACAATGATTTATCCACAACCAATGATTTTAAAAATGATGGACAGTCTGAACTGATGACTGTGACAACAAGACGAGGTTACCAAAGACAGTTAGTTTGTGTTATCTTGTAATGTGCAAGAGTTTAGGATTACATTCTCCTTCACAGTTACACACATTTAATGTTAAACAGCTGGAATCTGAAACAGTCAGTCAGTAACTGTGTGTTGCTGTTAGTGTGTTCCCAGTTTAAATAGTTAGACAAACATGTTGCCCTGTTTGTGTAGTTCGGTCCATCATCTCTATGATATTCCAAACATCAAAGTGTGCCGTGAGGAAACGTTTCTCTGCGGTTGAATTCCAGGTTCCAGGACGATTGTCTGGAGCTTCTTCATGCTTTGGATTCTCATGATTTAGATAGATAGTATACATATAAAGTATACATCTATCTATCTATCTATCTATCTATCTATGATTCATTTCTCTGTTGTGCTGCACAGAGACCATCTTATCCATACTTCTGTGGGGTTGGACCATCTCAGGTGTCTTACTCTGACTCATCACTCCTCCTGCAGTGTGATTGGTTCCCCTCCCATCACTGATCCTAACACTCCCCTCTCACCAGTGTTTGATTGTTCTGAAGCATTTTTTGTTTTAGTTCGGTATAAAAGATTATTAACCACAAAACTCAAAACAATCCAAGCTGGACTCTGCAGGATCAGGGTGTGAAGTGACAAACGGGTGTACCGGTATGACAACCCGACCCAAACCTACAGGGATCTACCGACCCGACTCTCCCCGACCGGACTCTACCCGACCAGACTCTACCTGACCGGACTGAACCCGACCGGACTGAACCCGACCAGACTCTACCGACCTTTACCCAACCCCATTCTACCTGACCAGACTCAACCCGATTCTGCCCGACCAGAATCTACTCTACCCGACTCTTAATATTTAAATTTTAGCTGATTTAGTGACTGTTGGTGTTATATGTATATATATATATGTATATATATATGTATATGTATATGTATGTATGTATATATATATATATATGTATATATATATGTATATATGTATGTATATATATATATA
>NW_022281006.1:0-14270 GCF_004355925.1 Anarrhichthys ocellatus | reverse complement strand
TATATATATATATATATATATATATATATATATGGCACTAAATAGTGTAAGTTAGATATTATTGTAATGTTCCGGACCGTTGCACGGGGGGATTTTCTCAATCTGGACCTTTTGGAGATTTCCGCCAATTAGTGACCCCTGGTTTATTAGATATGGATAACATTGAAACAAGCATCAGGCCAAACCTTATCCAGTCAACAATATGGTTTTACAGTGTTTAATTCGAATGACAGCATAGATGACACATCTTTCTATGGCAGCTGCCTTACTTTTGGAATTACAGATGCATTTTATTATGCATCTTACTGAAGCCTTGTAGCCTTGAGCTATATCTGTAAGCAATTATAATCCACTGCATGTAGATTTATTCAAATCCATTTTGTTAGATTAAAGGTTTCAGAGGATGATTGACGATAAAACACACCTCCAACTACATTGTGCTGATCTAAAAACAGAGGAGCTTCCACAGGCCTCAGTCAAGTCTAATTCCTTTTTATGGGTTTCAGAAGTTAACGACAATTCCAGTTATTAACTTGCACCACTCCAGATAGCCCAAGCCAAGCAGTCCTAGTCTTAACCAAGCCTTCACTGATAGCATCACATTGTCGGAGTGGAAAAGAAGCGCTCCCATTAGATGTCCAGCTAGATAAATAGACTATAATGGGTTGCTGGGGGTGCGATTGGTCGTTTGGCCCGACGCTCCCATCAGATGTGATCTCAGGGTCGCCGCCATGAATCAGCTAGCAGTGCGACGTCATTGGTCATCCTGACAGCTGAACAAAGCCCAGGAAGTGGGGAGGGACAGACGCCGCTAATGGAGCCAGATTAGGATGGGTGTGCTTTGTAACTCGTGCTGGCACTACCAGAGTTGCTCAGTTAGATGTGTGGGGTCAGTGACTTCTTTATGAGATACCTGAGCAAGGCATTGTGGGCCAGTGGTGCTAAGGCACTATGGGTGCTGTTTCTGCTAGGCTGCACTGCTAAACTGTATTCTCTGATTTTTTTAATGTATGTTCGTTTTGTGAGAGTGTGTGAGCCTGGTGATGTGGTACTGCTGGGGCTGATAAGAGTTAGATAAAGCTTTAAGGGCTAATGGTTTCGACTAATGAGAAAACTGGCTGTGATTATGACAAATAGGTGGAGCGCAGCAGGCTAAGCAGCGACACACAGCAGCTATTGTTAGGCAGCCGAGCCTCAGCATCTCATTACACCTCCGGCCTCCTCCTCTCCCCCAGCCTCCTCCTGATAGACCGGCCTTTTTTTTTCTGTTGATAGACCGGCCTCCTCCTCTTTCACTGATATACGATACACCTGCCTCCTCCTCTCCTCCTGATGATAGACCGGCCTTATCCTCCTCTCCTGACGATAAACCGGCTTCCTTTTCTCCTGATGATAGATTGACCTTGTCCTGATAAACCAGCCTCCTCCTCTCCTCCTGATAATAGACCAGCCTTCTCCCCCCCTGATGATAAACTGGCCTCCTTCTCTGCTAATGATGAACCGGTCTCCTCCTCTCCTAATAAACCGGCTCCTCTTATACTCATGATAGACCGGCCTCCTCCTGATAAACCAACTTTCTCCTCTCCTCCTGTTGATAGAACAGCCTCCTCCTCTCCTGATGATAAACCTGCCTCCTCCTCTCCTGATGATAAACCGGCCTACTTCTCCCTTTGATGGTAGACCGGCCTGCTCCTCTCTTGATGACAGACCAGCCTCCTCTTCTTCTGATAGAAGACCAACATCCTCCTTGCCTGATGATAGACTAGCCTCCCTCGCCTCTCCTAATGATAGACCAGCTTCCTCCTCTTGTTCTGATAGGCCGACCTCTTCCATATTTTCAAGATATACACCAACAAGTATGACTGATTAGGTGTTCACCAGAGTGACAGCCAGTGGAAAGAAGCTGTGTTCCTGTGTCTGGTGGTTTTGGTGTACAGTACTCTGTAGCGCCTGCCAGAGGAGAGGAGTTGGAACAGGTTGTGTCCAGGGTGTGATGGGTCTGCAGTGATCTTTCCTGCCCGTTTCCTGACTCCGGAGGTGTACAAGTCCATGATAGAGAGCAGGCTGGCACCAATGATTCTCTCTGCAGACCTGACAGTCCGTTGTAGTCTGTTTCTGTCCTGTTTAGTGGCCGATCCAAACCACACAGTGATGGAAGAACAGAGAACAGACTGGATGATGGTGGAACAAAACAGAATAAGCAGCTCCTGAGGTAGGTTGAACTTCCTGAGCTGGCACAGGAAGTTCACCCACTTCCGGTCTTGGGAGATTGTGGATCCCAGAAACCTAAAGGTCTCCACAGCAGACACAGTGCTGTTGAGTATGGTGAGGGGGGGCAGTGTTGGGGGGCTCCTCCTGAAGTCCACTGTCATCTCCACAGTTTTGAGCTTGTTCAGCTTCAGGTTGTTCTGACCAGAGGACCAGCTGTTCAACCTCCTGTCTGTACGCAGACTCAACACCGTCCCTGATGACGCCGATGACCGTCATCTGCAAATTTTCGGAGTTCAACAGTTGGGTCCTCTGAGGTGCAGTCATTTGTGTAGAGGGAGAAGAGCAGTGGGGAGAGCACACATCCCTGGGGGGCGCCAGTGCTGATAGCCCGGGTGCTGGATGAGCTTTTTCCCAGCAGGGACCCTGTGATGTCCTTCAGGTGGGTCAACACTTGTCTCTCAAAGGATTTCATGACTACAGACATCAGGGCGACGGGCCTGTAGTCATTTAATTCTGTGATGGAGGATTTCTTGGGGACCGGGATGATCGTGGAGTGTTTGAAGCAGGAAGGGACTTCACACAGCTCCAGTGATCGGTTGAAGATCTGTGTGATGATGGGGGCCAGCTGGTCAGCACAGACTATCAGGCAGGAGGGGGACACACCGTCTGGGCCCGGAGCCTTCCTGATCTTTTGTCTGTGGAAGAGCCGACTCACATCCTCTTCGCAGATCCTCAGTGCCGGTGGGGAGACTGGAATGAAATTAAGAGCCACCTATTATGTTCAGAAAGTGGAAAACAGAATTGAAGTTGGAGCTGTTTGTATTGTACATTCAACCAATCCTCATAACTCCAAGTTTCATGATTTCCATTTCCCTTCCTGGATTGAACATTAGCCTCTAGATGTTCAATAATTTCCATGGGCCATGAAACTTGAGAAAATAAAAATTGTATTTCCATTTTCTTGAAGGCTCTTCTGCTGATACTGCTGTATTCTACTATGTCAGTGGATCTTAGGACTGATTTTCTATAAAGTAGAAGATTTACAGCATACAGTATGGTGGACATTCCTTCTTATATTACCTTAAAATCTGTCCCCAAGAGCTAAGAAGATGAAAGATCTTAAAAGTCTTAAAAGATAAAATGACCCTGTTGTCGAGCTTTCCTGAAACAACCACATCATGTCAGTCTGCTTGTTTTTATTATTGGAGCACTTACCTCTGAGCTTGGAGTGCATTAATATAGTTTAATAGCACCAGTTGTAGTATATTAATATTCCTTAACCTCCACTCCACCCTTAAAATCCCACTACCACCTTTTCACCTTCCCTCCCTTCATCATCCCCTGCTTTCACCCTTCATCCTTTCTCTCCCACAACCCTTTGTTCCACCCTCTCTTCTTCTCCCTCCCTCTGTATCCTCTCTCTCTTTCCTCCCCCTCCTTCTCCAAACTCATTTCAGCATGAGATTATAAATGGAGCCTTGGGAAAATGTGATAAATCAATTAATCATTTGTAGCTGTGTAGCTTAATGAGTGAACTGGGGTGTCATAATTAGTTTTCCCAGTATCAATCATTAAAGTGCAAGTTTGCTGATAAACAGGCACTGATGAGACTGATGAGAGCAGAGACATGGCTGAGACTATCCTGCTGTTATTGCTGGGAAATCACACTAAATGTGTAGTAATGAGCTCGGGTTTACGCTCTTTTATTTTTACACGCCCAGCATCGTATACTTTATCCCAGAGCAGACAAAACCACCTTTTTTGACTTTTGATTTAGGAACAAAAAGTTATATTTTCACTTGGATTAGTATTTAGATATTTAGATCCTTAACATAAGTATAGTAATACCCCAACCTAAAGTCCAAATTGTGTTCTAACTCTGTTGAAGAATGTTTCAACTTCAAATTTGTTTTTATGCTTCTACCTCGGGACTTTAGCAACAAAAAGAGGGAAAAGAAGACTGAGAAACAACATTTCCTGGTAAAAGCTTCTGTTCGTAGCTCAGTTAAAGCAGCTACAGTCAGTACATTGTGTTTTTTCCAAAATAAATGAATGGTGAAAACAACCTAGCGGTCCAATTTGTTTGAATAACACAAGTCTAAAAAAAAGAAGATAATAACATTCAAGTAGCTTGTGTCCGCTGGCAATAGATGGAGACCTCCATAATGAAACGTGTATCGTGAGCCCTTCAGGTTGTGTTGCTGATCTAATTGAATCTAAACATAGCACAAAAAGTAAGGAAATTTGTGTTCGGTAGATTATCTCTTTGTTGTAACAATGCTTCTTGGCAATAAATCTTATACCGTTGGAAAGTTTGTTTCCCTTTTTAAATGGTGCTACATTTGTAAGGAACATACATTTGTGGGATGAGCAGCAGAGCTGAGTATGTGGGTTGTTCCCATGAATTTGATAAATCTTCTCTGCCAATGCCAAACAGCTTATTTTGCCATTGACTCTTGTTTGGTATTGTTTGGTGGATTGGATGATTGAAGTCTGAAGAAACAAGACATATTGGCAATTTAACAATTTATTAATTCAACAAACAGGAGCCTCAGTAGCGTGTGGGAGAACCATACACAGCCACAACAGCCTGACACCTCCTCCTCATGCTGGTCACCAGCCTGGTCACACACTGCTGTGGGATGGCATTTGTCGCAAGTCAGCCAACGTGGTTGTGTTGGTCACTCTGACACGAACAGCACGCCCAAGCTGATCCCACAAGTGTTCAATGGGGTTGAGGTCAGGACTGCTGGCAGGCCATTCCATCCTCTCCACTCCCAAATTCTGGAGGTAGTCTCTGATGAACCCCGCTCTGTTTGGCATTGGCAGAGAAGATTTGGCAAATGTTTCATGGGAGCAACCCACATACTCAGCTCCACTGCTCATCCCACAAATGCATGTTCCTTACAATGTGGCACCATTTAAAAGGGAAATAAACAGGCTTTCCAACGGTATAAGATGCATTGCCAAGAAGCATTGTTACAACAAAGCTGCCAATCTACCAAACACTAATTTCCTTACTTTTTGTGCTATATTTAGTATAAGTTTGAGAAGGCAGCCCACAGTTTGCATCTGAAGTGGATGTGTGTTGTAGCTTCCTTCATCAGCGCTTTAAGAAAGTGCCCAGGCAGAGGTTAAATAAATGAACTGATTATTACAGGCTTCGCTCCGAGCAGTTAAGCTAACCCATGCATATACAACACTTACATTCAGAGGGGGGCGTGACTGTGTGTGTGTGTGTGTGTGTGTGTGTGTGTGTCAAAGACAAGAGGGGTCAGGGAGGAGGTCTCAGGCTCATACCCGTGTGTGTGTGTGTCTGTGTGTGAGGCGTGCTAATGGTCTTTCCAGCCTGGGAAATGCCCCAGTGAGCAGCCTAACTTATGGAAATCATAACCTCAATGCTGGAAGCCATTATCAGACTCATTTGCATAAAGACTCTTTCAAAGAGGTTCCTGAAGGCCGGGACACGCCCCCACCCCCCTCCCAGCTCCAACCCCCAAACACATACATGTGTTTGTGTGTGTGTGTCCACATCCACCATTCCTTTAAACTTCCAGTTAGGTTTGAGCAAAAAAAGTTGAGCCTAATCTCAATGTCGCCTCCCCCTATCAATAACTAGCAGTCTGGCCCATTCAGCCCAATCACAGTGATATATGTACAAGGTGTGTCTTCGTCAGGAGTAACACAGGCAGACAGGGCCACACACACACATATTTACACACACACACTGGATGGTAACAAGCCATTAACGAAGCCTTAATTGATGAGCTCGTTAAGATCTGTTATTAGAGAAATTGATTTCAAATAGCCACTTTAATCTGCTGGCCAGGGGGAAACAGGCCACAATGCAAATTGAAGGCGCTAAAGTACATAATGGAGCAAGTAATTCATAGATTTCACTTTCACTAATTAATAATTGAAGATTGGAGGGGGTGGTAGTGGTGTGTGTGTGTGTGTGTGTGTGTGTGTGTGTGTGTGTGTATGTGTGTGTGAGTGTGAGTGTTTGACAGTGTTAATGTGGGTCTATTGTGTAAATCTTGTTATTAATTAATGAGCTTTATTCCCAGGCAATATATTATCATTTAATGTCATTCACAATCTCTCTCTCTGTATTTGTGTGTGTGTGTGTGTGTGTGTGTGTGTGTGTGTGTGTGTGTGTTAGGTTGGGTGTGTTTCAAGAATACATTTTGGTTCATCATTATTAAACAATTAACTGGTAAAACTAAAATAAAACTAATTTATGACACCAGGTAGTTTTTTTAGGCTTTGTTAGACAAAAATGTAGCTGGTAAAGTTCAATTGATGTAGCCTAATTAATGTGATTTTGTGCACATAAAAGTGGTTGATTATAACTCGCTGTTCAGCGAGTTATAATGTATGCATTGATGTATGCAGCAAAAAATATTTTTCGGTAATATAAAGTAAACTGCCTGTTACCTGTAATCCACTTTCTGTTTCTTTCCTGCAACAACAACATACGTCATTTTATTTCATCAAACATATTTTAATCCACGTAAAATCTACAACACCAAAACCACAAACATAACAGGCTTAAAACTAACAGCAAATTACATCAAACAATCAATTCGCAGTGTTCTGTAGCAGGTCATGTGGATTCAGTGGTAAAAAAAAGCCCTTTATCCTGTTTTGAAATCTTGCATGCTTATACAATAATCTAGTGACTCTAGGTCACACCAAGATAAAGGTGAAAAAACTTTAAAAGCGCTTTCACCAAAAACTGTGTGGTACAGTGGTGTATAGTAACGAAGTAGAAATACTTAAGTCGTTTTTTTGGATATCTGTACTTTACTTTACTATTTATATTTTACTTCACTACATTTTGCAAAGAAAACTGATACTTTTACTCTGATACATTTCCCCTGAAACCTTTGTTACTCGCTACAAAATCAAATCTATCTTTAGAAAAAAAATGAATCATGAGACCAATGTCGGGGACTGTGGTGGAACAGAGACTGCAAGCTAGCAGGTTTGGCGAATCAGTGGTCCTAGCTTGCAAGTTAAATCATTGGTTAATCACATTAACCTATGCACACTGTAGTTATGAAGGTCCGCCTGGTCTTTCTGTCTTTTTTCTTCAATAAATATGTTAGACAATGTCCTTTTTGAAAATCATTTTGCTCCTTTTTTCAGAAGAAATGTAACTTTCAAAACCAGGCAAGTATTTGTCATTATTATATGTTATAAATGCTTAAAACAAGTGTGTAATAACAAAAAAGTAAATAACCAGATTTGAATTTATCAGTTTCTCTTTATAAACAATTGTAAATATACATGACTTTAACTTTTGAGATTACAAAAATGAAATTCAACCTATTTTACATATTCTCAAACAGTTTTGTTTGCCTCGAGCTTTCAGTGTCCATGCTACAGGCATATTATATTTGTCCATGTCTAGGCAATTTTTAGCAGCAGGGGTAGTCCCTGTGTCCTCTCCAGCTGAAGACAGAGCCCAACCTTGCACTCCTCACACATCCAGGGTGTGCTTTTATGGCAGAGAGTGCACTGTTTCCTCTTGGATATATACACTAGATATTGAAAAACATTATTGTAATAAAGCTGGGAATAAATATCCAGAGTATACAAACTGAATTACTTACTGTGATGGGGACATTCCTCCTGTCTCCTAGTGTTCATCGTCCTCAAAACGTCTCGAGGGGACTCTCCTTCCTCTGCCTCGTGGACTCCTCGACATGGTGGCGAAAAAAGCCATCAAAAAAAAACCTCAAAAACTCTCAGAAACAACACTAATACTATTATTTACAACACTACAATATAATTTATGAAGAAAACACCACTAAAACACCTCTGAAACATCGCAAAAAACACTATAGTCAAAAGCTGTACTCACTCTACTCACTCGGCGCTGCTGTCCTTCCTCCTCTGTTTACCTCACAAACATTCTCACAGCCTGTAACCGTAATGTACCATATATCACTGGAAAGCGCCGCTTCTCAGGTTTCAGAATCCGTTGGAATTACGTCGATTGCGCAAATGGTCGAGGAGTTACGGTAATTTGAATTCTGACGTCACTTTCTGTCGTCACTTTTCTGTCGGCGCCGACAGGGTTCGCGTGCAAAGAGTTTTAATGCGCAATTGCAAACAAGTGCTCTCAAAGCCGCGGTGTTTTGATTCCCAGTGATGCCCAGGATGCTAGCTAGCGAGGGACTGTGAGTAGAATTCCACTCTACGATGACTGATTTCATGACCGAAGCAGAAATGGAAGCACCTGCTACTCCCGCAACAAACTACGGTGGTGACGAAGACCAACACCCGTGGATCGCTAGCGAGTTAGTGAGCTGAGGAAGTGTTGACAGTTGTGAGATTTTGTTGATTTGAGTCATCTTAGCTATAATCATTGCAGCACTAGTTGGCTAACGTTAGCTAACTTAACGTTAGCTAGCCACCACACCATAGGATTGACAGGAGCCGCAAGAGCGCAGCATTAGGGAAATCCTTCCCAGCTGTGCGCAAGCTGAAGCTGAACACACCTCTACCTGCCTCAGCGGCATGTGAAAGGCTATTTAGCATCGCAGGACTAGTCTTCAGCCCAAGAAGAGCGAGACTGAATTCTCGCAATTTTGAAAACCAACATCTTTTGAAGATGAACAGGACATTTTTCAGTTTGAAGTAATGACTGGGTTGTTACTTTCGGTGCTGCTTTAGTATTGATCATGTTTTGATATTTGAGTCATTTTGTGGATGATCAGATCGAGTTATGATGGTAGCAGTCGCCCAATTGCAGATTCAGCTTGAGCAAAACCTTTGCCTATTGTGTTCAAATCAGGCCCATAGGAGTTTATAAGGCAGGTGTCCTTTCTCAAAACACTGACCTGATGCATCAAGTTGATATTTTTTGCTGAACACAATATTATGCATTTGCCCTCTACATCCTCTAGTCGGAATGAGCATACTTATAAACACACTGTTACAACTCCTTGATAGTGTCATATTGCTTTTCTGAGAATTATGATGATAAGTTCATAGTAGATGCAAAAGTATACTTATGTACAATATATTATTTTGAACATTGTTGCTCCTGGATGGATCACAGCCAACCCAATTATTTTCAACACAGCTCCATGTCCTTGGTCATGGGTGGCCACAGCCACAAAAGAATAAACTTCATAATTCTCAAAATTCTGACCCTTTGCTTTTTTATTAACAGCATTTACTTGTACTTTTACTTTCAATACTTAAGTACATTTAATATCAGAAAATTACTTTTGATTAAGTACAATAAATATCAGATACTTTAAGACTTTTACTCAAGTAGTATTCTAATAGGTGACTTTTACTTTTACTGGAGTCATTTTCCAGTAAGGTATCTTTACTTTCTTTACTCAAGTATGGCTTTTGGGTACTTTATACACCATAGGGTGTGGTATAGGAATAAAGTAAAGAATTTGTCTAAATGGTCTTATAAAGGATACACGTATCAATGTTCTGGATGTAGTTATGGGGGGAATAATTGTCTAATATGGATGGAACATGTTCAGATTTTTCTTTTTGAAATTTCTTATGTTGTTTGAACATTTTGCTGTTTTGTTTCTAAGTCTGTTATTTGTTCTATTTATGTGAAATTTTTTGTGCTACCATCCTGGCCTGGACCCCATCGAAAAAGAGTAAAATGTCAATGGGAAAATATCCTGGTAAATAAGTTGTTTAGAAACATGTTGAATATCCCTTTAATATACGCTGTTGAAACATTAAATCTAGTTTTTTTTTTCAAATTTTCCCAAATTCCCTGGCCTAAAATCAACAATATCAACAATTTACCCGAAGTGAGGTTTTTTTTTTTTGGCCTGCCCATTTTTTTACTTTTGGTTGGAACTCAAATGTATTTCTTCTTCCAGTTTAGCAGTAGTAAAGTTGTTGAATGACATTGGGGATAATTCAGCAGCTACACTGTAGTGATCAGATGGTTTTACAGTATCGCATCCATCAGGCATCAGTTACTTGGAGGACAACATATGAAAATGGCCTGGACATTTTTAATTGCTCTCTTGGTGTAGATGGCTCTGCCAAACAGCGAGTTAAAATGAATAAAGCTCCTAAAAGCTCCGAATATGTCGGTGTAAATTTTATTTGGATAAACTGATTACTTTTTGTGCATCTAAATGGTTACTTTCATCATGGCATTTTGGTCATCACACTTTCTCATTGGCTTCACTTTTCAGAATTGGAGGTAGCCGTCTGGCGCTACTCCATCAGAATATTAGAAACACACAATTCCACTGATGTGCTACTAGAGAATTTTTCCACAGCAAATCATCTCTGTCTGACTGTTGCAAAACAATAAGTTGATCAAAGAACTTCTTCACAGAAAAAGTTGACGAGTCCCTTTTAAATTGACTGAGTTGAGGTTTTAGTGTTGCAGGTTTCACACACAAATGCACACACACGGACCTGGAGCTTAAGAGGTCATGAACCAGACTGTATGGCGCGCTTCAGCCAAGGAGCACCATTTAATCTCATCTTTTTTATCTGTCAGAAAAAGCAAACACACACACACACACACAGTGTATAATTCCAGTATTAGCGGTGGTATTAGCCAGAGTGGGGCAGGTACTTAACACTGAAAAGACTGAAATCACTTCCCAAGGGAGCTTTTATACAATATGTGTGTGTGTGTGTGTGTGTGTGTGTGTGTTGAGAGGTAGATAGGACCCATTGTGTCAGCGGTCTAGCTTTCTGATTTCTGTGTGGCTTAAGCCGAAGGAAGTGCGTTAGCCGCTGTGCAGCGGCGGCGACTCTGGCCCCCCTGTGTTGATTTAATGTGAAGAATTGGCTGTTGCTGTATTGAATCAGACTGGGGCCCATATTGTTCGGCTGCAGGGGATTACACGTTTAGCAGCTAGTGATCTGGCTTCAGTTATAACGCCACTCGCCGAGAGAAGCAGCTCTTATCAGCCAGTCGGAGCCCAGTCTCTGCCACATTCACAACCCTCCAATACACTTTAATTGAATTTCTTTTTAGAGACAGAGAGGCTCAGACGGCTCATGGCGTTCAATTTACCACCTCCCCTGTCAACGTTTAGATCCCTCACCCCTTCTCTTCCTCCAGAAAAAAGGAGGCGCCTTCACGCTACAAAAGGAAACTTGCAAATACCATATTTATCTCTGTTCCCTCTCTCTCCCTCTCTCTTCCGCCGCTCTCCTATCCATGTCAGTTATTATATCATTTCAATGAATACTCGCCAGGAAATGGGCTTATCTCAGTGGCAAAATATCTATTTCTTTCAGGCGTTGATTTAGTGTGTTTAAAGCCCACAGCGAGGACAGACAGACTGTCAGCTCGGTGCAACAGTAAAGCAACGATGCTATCTGTTGGGAGCTGAAATACTGATGAATGAAGAGAAAGGGGAGGGAGGGGGTGAAAAGAGGAGGGACCAGGGAAAAAGGGCTAGGAGAGGATGAGGGTGGAAACAGGATAGAAAGAGAATGAGAATGGAAAGAGAAGAGATGAATACAAGCAGCTGTAAGGAAGGAGAAAAGGGAGGAAGATGAATGGAATTATGAAGAGGGAGGAGGTGAGAGGAAGTGAAGAAGAGGAAATAATGGATTAGAGATGAAGAGCTAGGAGTTAGGAGTCTCTCTACATCAAACTTTACCTCTGCTCTTCATTCTTTATTATCCCCATATTCTTGTGGAGACCTGTAATGATGAAAGTATTGCAGGACAGTGATGTGATTGTGGAAGGCCATGTCTTCACTAATACGCTTAAGCTGGAATCATGCATCTCTAGGCTTTTGGACACTTTAGTGTGTGTTTCTTTTCTACTTGTACAGATTGGAGTGTAACGTCCAAACTGGGAAGCAGTGTCACGTTAACGATACAAAAGAAACATATATATGAAAAATATATGAAAATAGGCTTGACACAAACATGAAATAATTTGGATTGATCTACATCAATGACAAAATAGTATTAGTATTAGTATTAGTATAGTATTAGTCAACATAAACTTCCTTAAAGAGGAAATTAGTTTCCTCTGCTCTGCTAGAAGCACTATGCTGAAATGTAAATATGTCCAAATTCTGAAAGAAAAATTGAGAAAAAGTCACTGCAGTCACTGTCACTGATTGACCTTTGGATGGCTGCAGACAGTTGCTTGCTATCTTTGCTACCAAGCCAATGTGTAGTTTCGGTCGGGCGGTCGGTATTACAAAAAGCAATTTTGTTTGTATTATTTTGTGTGCGTTTTCCATCGAAAGTCCAGCCAGGCGAGTGATCAGTGCGCCTGGAAAAGCCCCTGCAGTGTTTAGGCAACAAAACTTTAGGAGAAGATTGTGTTTCAGGTTCAAATAGCTACAGAAGTGGCTTTACTTAAGTAGAGAGGTTACGTGAAAACATTGATTTCTTCAGCTTATGCAAACCCATAATTACATTTATTGTTCAGAGGCAAACTCAAGTGGCCCCGGTAATTATGATGGGAGCAAAGGAGGAAGTCAGGTAACGTAGTTTAAAGACTTTCACCCAGGAGATGCTGTTTGTGTCCCATCTGAAATCAAAATGCAGCATTAACTTATTTTAACGTATGCAACATACTCAACTTACATACAGTACATGTATGTATGTATATATGTATATATATATATATGTGTGAATGAAATAAAAAAGTTATTGTTAATACATTTTATTTACAAGAACTATAAATGATTGGAAATTAGTTATTAACATATCAACTGATTGAATTATTAACTGATTATTAATTTAGAAAAACTACATTAAGAAAAAGAACTATGAATGAATTATTGAATATATGATTAAAAACTGATTAAAACTAAAACCTTTACAGTTTATATATATATATCTGTATATACAGTATAATCCTGAGCAGGCATTCTAGGCACAGGAGCAGTAAGGGGATGGGTGGGGGGGGCAGCTGGTGACGCAAACAGGAAGTCCTCTGTAGCATAGGCCGTCTCATTTCGGAGACCGCTCGGTCCAGCCTTCGTGGTCCTCAAAGGACACGGCCGACGTGGACCGCGAAGGCTGGGTCCCCCGAAGGATGCAGTTGCTGGATTGGGACACAGTGTTTAAAGTGGAAGCAGATACCGGGATCCAAGTCAAACCCACCAATAGAAACTCCTGGCACATTCAGCAGCGTATGCCCCGCCCACTACATCCAAACTCAACTCAGCTTTTCGTTATGAAACCAAAGATTGTTTTTTTTCAACCAAAGATTTTTTTTCTTAACCAAAGATTTTTTTTTTTAACCAAAGATTCTAGTTTCATAAGCAAAACTAACAAATAAATTATTCTCAGTTTATATATTTTCATTTACAAACTTGATTTTTGATTGCAGTGTGAGAAATTTGCTTTTAAAACATTTTTTTTTGTTTGCATAATAAAGACAAATATACCTTCATAGTCTTATGAAAACATTCTATTAGAATCCAGTTTTTTGAAGCTTGACCCTTAAGGGACTAAAAGTAAGGATATCTCAGCTGCTACATTAACGTTACCCAGTCATTTTTTAGTCCGTCAAAATTTAAGTTCCCCAACTTTTTGGTTGTACATGTGAGGAGGACCATATCTGTTAAAATAAGACCAAAATTATATTTGAACATTGCGATTGTAGATTGCATGTAAGAAGCGGACTTAGTCAACGTGACGTCACGCATTTTGGCGACCAGAAGAGAGTGGAGTTGGTGCTAAGTGAAACCGATCGCTGAATACGAAGGTTTTGGACGACCGAAATGTTACAATGAACTCTCTTGAACTGAAAACACACTGAAAGGGTTAAAGTTCTAAGACGAAAAAACGGACAACTCCCAATCACGAGCTAGCCCCGCCCTAAAGCATACCCTGCTTTATTGCTTATTTTAATTTAAATGGGAGCATAATTTACGAAATGAAAATCATGCTGTATTGAAAAAGACTGCCCCATATTAATGGCCCGTTATCTAATGGTCAGCCTGGAGCCCCCAGGCAAGCAGCAGATAGAAACACAAATTTGTTCATGCACTTCAATGTGCTTTGTGTGCTTTGTGTGTGTGTGCATTTGTGTGTGTCAGTGACATCCCTGGTCAGAG
>NW_022281005.1:4924-14271 GCF_004355925.1 Anarrhichthys ocellatus | reverse complement strand
AAACTGAAATATCACATGGTCATAAGTATTCAGACCCTTTGCTCAGTATTGAGTAGAAGCACCCTTTTGAGCTAGTACAGCCATGAGTCTTCTTGGGAATGATGCAACAAGTTGTTCACACTTGGATTTGGGGATCCTCTGCCATTCTTCCTTGCAGATCCTCTCCAGTTCCGTCAGGTTGGATGGTGAACGTTGGTGGACAGCCATTTTCAGGTCTCTCCAGAGATGCTCAATTGGGTTTAGGTCAGGGCTCTGGCTGGGCCAGTCAAGAATGGTCACAGAGTTGTTCCGAAGCCACTCCTTTGTTGTTTTAGCTGTGTGCTTAGGGTCATTGTCTTGTTGGAAGGTGAACCTTCGGCCCAGTCTGAGGTCCAGAGCACTCTGGAAGAGGTTTTCTTCCAGGATATCTCTGTACTTGGCCGCATTCATCTTTCCTTCAATCGCAACCAGTCGTCCTGTCCCTGCAGCTGAAAAACACCCCCATAGCATGATGCTGCCACCACCATGTTTCACTGTTGGGATTGTATTGGGCAGGTGATGAGCAGTGCCTGGTTTTCGCCACACATACCGCTTAGAATTAACGGCAAAAAGTTCAATCTTGGTCTCATCAGATCAGAGAATGTTATTTCTCATAGTCTGGGAGTCCTTCGGCAAACTCTATGCGGGCTTTCATATGTCTTGCACTGAGGAGAGGCTTCCGTCGGGCCACTCTGCCATAAAGCCCCGACTGGTGGAGGGCTGCAGTGATAGTTGACTTTGTGAAACTTTCTCCCATCTCCCTACTGCATCTCTGGAGCTCAGCCACAGTGATCTTTGGGTTCTTCTTTACCTCTCTCACCAAGGCTCTTCTTCCACAATTGCTCAGTTTGGCTGGACGGCCAGGTCTAGGAAGAGTTCTGGTCGTCCCAAACTTCTTCCATTTAAGGATTATGGAGGCCACCGTGCTCTTAGGACCCTTGAGTGCTGCAGAAATTATTTTGTAACCTTGGCCAGATCTGTGCCTTGCCACAATTCTGTCTCTGAGCTCCTTGGGCAGTTCCTTCGACCTCATGATTCTCATTTGCTCTGACATGCACTGTGAGCTGTAAGGTCTTATAGAGACAGGTGTGTGCCTTTCCTAATCAAGTCCAATGAGTTTAATTAAACACAGCTGGACTCCAATGAAGGAGTAGAACCATCTCAAGGAGGATCAGAAGAAATGGACAGCATATGAGTTAAATATGAGTGTCACAGCAAAGGGTCTGAATACTTATGACAGTGATATTTCAGTTTTTCTTTTTTAATAAATTTGCCAAAATTTCTACATTTCTGTTTTTTTTCTGTCAAGATGGGGTGCTGAGTGTACATTAATGAGAAATAAAATGAACTTTTTTGATTTTAGCAAATGGCTGCAATGAAACAAAGAGTGAAAAATTTAAAGGGGTCTGAATACTTTATACACACACACACACACACACACACACACACACACACACACACACAAACACACACACACAAACACACACACACACACACGGCTGTAACAGATTGAGCTCTTTCTGAGGAGTTGAGAAGGCGACAGTGTGGTGGGGTCCTGACCGTGGTTGAGCGGGATGGTAGGCACTCTGCTGGCATTAAACATGAAGATGTCTGATCCGCCCTCTTCACTGCCACCAGAACATGTATTGAGACTGAGTGTTAACCACAGCTGCAGCAGGGACTCCAGCTGAGAGAGAAGAAAAGGGTTTTCAAATCACTTTGTTTTCTATTTACAAGCTATCCAAAGATGCAAAAGTTATTCCATCTTAAAACTCCAGTATTTGAGATTCAAAAAAACATTTTACCTGGACTTTTGGAGCAAATAACATTAATGTACCGCTTTTATGCATACTTATGGAGATGTTTGTTTTTGCATAATGATATGCATATTGTTTAATAAAAATCTGAAAAACATGTACAGTACATTTTTGCCAGGAAACATATACAATGAATCTCGTTATAGACAGACGGAGAGGATTTGATGAACTGAAATTGGTTCCAAAGTTGAGGATGCTTGTTGGAGCAGCTGAAAACAGAACAGCGGGATGTGGTCGTTGATTTGCAGGTGAAAAGACATCCAGCTTTCTCATGAAACCAGCTACATTTTGTTGAGATTATCACCTTCCCCCCCAATGGCATTTGGATTAAAAAATGTTCAACTTGAGACCGGTTCTGTGAAGTGCTTAGTTAACCGCTGCACATGTGTGTAAATCAGTCGTTCTACAGGAGTGTAATGGATGAAGCCGCTGTTGATGTGGAGTTGACCTTTCCGTAAAGCCTTAAATGTGTACAGTTGTCGCTGGAGTTATTGAACTAACAGTTCTACAGGGTCTCCTGGACATATTTCTCTACAAAATAAATTAAAAAGTAGAATCATTTACATGGAGTTCAGTGTAATTTATAGCACAGGGTTACACGCCCTGCAACTGTAGACGATTGTTTTGCAGTAAGACAGCATCCAAACATTTTTTTGGGGGAGTTCTTCCTGTTCCGATGTGAGGGTCCTGGGTGTGAGGGTCCTGGGACAGAGGATGTTGCGTGTGTACAGATTGTAAAGCCCTCCGAGGCAAATTTGTGAATTTGAAAAAAAAATAAAAATAAAAAAATTAATTGAATTGAATTGAAACATAAAGCCAAAACTGCACAGAAACAGCTTCAAAACAACACTGTTAATGTCTGGGGGCCTGTTGCACCAACAGGGCTCTGGCCTGGTCTTAAGCCGAGTCTGTCGTGACTTGGCGTTCTAAGCTTGACCTCATAGTTGCACCACTGTTGCATAAGACTTCTTCTCGCTAAGACCGGGTGTAAATGTTACGCCTCATTAGCAGGCGGGAAGTAAAAATAAGAGTGAGAACAATCATGTATTGCCTCAAGGCCGTAGCCAGCTAGAAGGTTACCGAAGTCTGGACCTGGGCAATTATTTCCTAAAAATGACGTGAATGATGTAAAACAACTTGAAAGTGACTGCTATCAATAAGACAGCCATCAGTGCGGGAGAGACAGAGGCGGTGAAGATGTGGCAGGTGAGGTGGAGATGGTAGAGTGTGTATGTCTGCGGCATCGTTATCACTACAGAGATTTCAAATAACACTGCTGGTTTTGTGATTCTAGTGGATATAGCCTACAATTTATCAGGGTGGTGAACTTAACGTGTGTCGACAAAAAGATACACGATGGTAAGATGTATGTCCGATTATAAGTGTTTTCATTTAGTTAGGGTTTTCAATACAGAATGACGGAGAGCCACTGCATCATGTTCTTGTGGCGGCTTTAACTATTAAATCACTGCTCATTTTTGTATCTCTGTGTCATATGTGATATTTCCTCTTCTTTTGCTCAGATTCTCCATAAGTTGCTGCAAATGATAAATGATTGGCTACACATTAGCAACACAGCGAAAGATTGTTAACAATGTATCTCAGAAACACACGCAGACGTGGGCATTCAAATGAGCGCGGGCGCAGTACAGACTAGGCTTTACTCCAGGCTCCCACAGAGCTTGGAACAGATTCATAAGGAAATACCAATCCACAGAGACTCAAGGCTGTAGTCGGTGCCTCCAGAGAACACTGCAGTCAGTGAGGTATTTTGTCTTTTACATTTGCACTTGTGTGTGCTGACCTGAACATGGTGGACCTGCAGCATGGAGAAGAGCTTGTTGAAGCAGGAACTCAACATGGGGATGGACGAGGGCTGGATCATCAGGCTGCTGGCTGGAGGAGAGCCTCCTCCGTGGAGAGCCCTCAGCAGGGAGTCATCAGTCCCATTGGAGGCCTGGCTCACTGAAAGCCAGAAACAAGCAACTCTTACAGCCATGATACATAGAAAAAGTGAAAAGAAGAGTTTGTCTGCAGGTTGATGAGCACTTAAGGTCAACTTTTGACTGGCAGTTGACCTGCTGTATTTGCTGTTGTGTAGTTAGTTACCTGTGGATGAGCTTGAAGTGAGGGCCTGTAGAATTGAGTCGGCCTGTAGAGTTGCCATCATTTTAAGCATCAGTTCAGCCTGCTGCTCCAGGCCCACTTCTAGCCGGGCGTCCAGTGCTGTAAAAGCCAGAATCCAAAAGGTCAAAAACGTCATGATGTGTAATTAGAGAGGACAAGACCAGCCCCTAAATCCAGCCACCACTCACCCTGTGACACGGAGACTGACAGACTCTGAGACCCGGGCTTTTCAACAGCAACTGGAGGTTTGGACACTGGGATACCAACCCCTCCAATGTACGGGTTGTACCCGTACGTGCCATAGTCAGCGCCCCAGTAGTCATACCAGGTGCTGCTAATAGGCTGTGGACGGACATGAGATAGAGGGAACAGGATTACAGTCAGTCCCTCGTCAACAGATCACCTTCTACATTTGATTACAATGTATTTAGCTGCTCAAAGTAAAGTGTGTTATGCTAAACTCTTGATTACAGTAAAGTAATTAAGTTTATTTTCTGTGATCCGTTTACTTAACACACTAGGCCACTTTGCACACTAACAAAGCTCCTTGTGCACTCTCTCAGTCTGTCTGTTGCCTACAATAGCTCACAAGTGAACATTTGAGTTTAAGAGAGAGAGAAAACAGTTCTCTTTAATAAAGGCCTTTTCAGGGTTCAAGTAAATGATTGCATTCAAAAACTGAAACAGATTAGTAATACTAACAATTAAAGTGAGTTAGTTTAAAGAAACTGTGGGAAGCTGTGCTGTGGTGCTGATAACAAGAGGCTAATATCACCAGGTATACAAAATTCATCCATCATTATGGACTAATTAATACATTTTCCTATAATGATAAAGACATACAATAAGTTAATTGTAGAATTCATTAAGTCTCTACTGTCAAATGTTTCAATCTTTTAGTTAACAAATGAATAACACAATTCTGGATATTGGGGTTATTGTTCAGGGAAAAACTGATTATTAAGAATAAAAGTACAAATACTTTAAGAAAAAAGAAATGCAATGGGATAAAGGTGTAATTTTGCAAGAAACAGTCAATATGAATAAAAAATAAAACTATAACACAAATTGTAAAGTTACAAAAATTGTCGTTACATCAATACACAAGCCAGAGGTAAGTAATGGGCGAATAAATGGAGAGAATAATCAACATACCTTAAACACTTTGGCAGCGAGCGGATCTTTTTCCAAATCAATATCTAAAGGATCAATATCAACATCCATCAGGTCTTGTAGCAAGTCAAAGTCTATGTCTTTATCTTTTTCCAAAGATGACAGAGGTGGAGCACCTTTGGATAATGAAAACAGCCTTAATATTGCCAAGCAAACACACGAGGGAAACATACACGCAAGAAAAACTCTTTGGCAGGTCACTGGGCAATTTTAATGCCGATCAAGCCATTAGCTCCTCTACTGGAGGGAGAGTCCAGACACAAGACCAGATTCTCAACAATAAACTGAAATAAAAACTCGACTTCAAATGACAAATTGACCAAAATGGCTTTGAATCTGCATGTCTGAACTCTCACTCCAAAAGGCAGAACTAATACAATAATAATAATAATAATAATACACATGAAATCATACTGTGGAGAAAAACAGTAAGCATGCAGCTATGAAAAAAAAAAAAAAGAAGAGCGTTTACCACACAAATACTTTATACTGTGATGACAAAAGTGTGGGTTCATAGCAACATCTGTGTGGTGCTGTGTGTAGAATGGACAGGGCTAACCACGCACTTTGGAATATTGAGGAGGTCCCCGTAGTACCTGCAATGATATCAGGCACCAGGGCCTCATCAATGCTCTCTACCAGAGGGATGGAAGCCGGCTGTGGTAGGGAGTCGTCCGAATCAGCTCCTGCTGAGGAGGACGACGCCCCGGCCTCCTCACCCACCGCCAGCTCATCCATGACGTCCAGAGAGCCTGCAGAAAGCAATTCACCTGCGACAACAACAAAGTTTACACTTCATTACCCAGTATTTTTTATTCAACCTTTATTTAGCTGGGATAATCCCAGGGGTCCTGGCCAAGATGGCAGCCTAATAGTTTCACCATATAAAAACGCAGTTAACAAAAAGTGTAATGAAAAGTACATTCAGTGCTCGAATGATCCTTAAAAAATATCTCGTTTAAAATTTCTCTGAAGCTCAAAACGTTAAAAGCACTTTCACCAAAGTGGGTGCAGGTTCTAAAGAAGATGTACTTTATTTGTTCAACACAAGGGAGGTTGCAGCTTCTGATTTTAGTTTTTGTTGTCTAGGAATAATGCAGCAAAGTATTCTTTTGAGTCAGTCGCATTTATGAGCTCATTCCTTCATTGCAACCGGGACAGGACTGTGCTTTGTTTTCTAAAACGCAGACTGTAAGTCATGGAGAATGCTATGTCTTTATAAAAACTCCTATAATTTGTTCTTATCAGCCCTTCTTAAATCTCAGCTAAAACTGAAAGTTTGATATTGGCCTTTAATTTTTGGGTTAGATGGATAACATGTGCTGCCTTCCAAACTTCCAGTATTTTACCAATTTCTATAGTCCGGTTAAAAAGTTAAAGGTTCAGCAGCATTCTCAGCAGCAATCTGTATAAAATACAGATCTAATCCATCAGGGCCAGCTGATCTCTTGATCTTTATCTTTCTAAAAGGAGCATGCTTGTTTATAACACTCAACAGTCATTTAAAATGTGTAAAGTGAGAACAGTCGGATGCAACATGGCCCCAAGAAGTTAAAAGACACAAAGCGTCTACAGCCATTTCCCTTTCCTCTGTGATGGGTCCTTGGCTGATAGGAGATCCCCCACAATGTCATGAACACAATGAACACAGGGACGACTCGCAACACCCCAAAGGGCCATGTGTGGAAACCAGTTGCAATTGTTTATCTACCGAGTGGAGAAGTGATTATCGAAGCCGATTACTGCTCCTGAAATCAGCTGTTCTTATTATATATGATGCATATGAGGGAGTGTGCCTCCCACACAGAACATACTTATAATAATTATCATCAGATCATGATCATATCACGATGATCAGGTCATGAAATCATTGTTCTGATTTTGTAATTAGCTTCTATTCTTTTATATGTATTTATCTTCTAATGTGAACTTCACTGTGGCGCTACCAGATAAGTCATGGGATCACCAAAGATCATTAGAATCCATCGTCTGTAAAAAAATTGGTGCCAGTCCATCTAATAGTTGAGATATTTCACTGAATAAATTCAATTTTGACCAGTTGGTGGCACTAGTCGTGGGATCACCAAAATCATTAGAATTTATCCTCACGGTGCCTTGAATATCGGTCATAGACTGAAAGAGAGACAGACACTGCTATCCTCATTATGCTAGATTATGCATAAAAACCAAAACTACATCAGTGCAAACTCAACCAAAAAATAAACATCCACTAAAAAGAACTTCTGAATAGAACAAAAAGGTGACACCAAACCGCAAGCAGACTTAACACACCTGCTAGGATGTCCTGTAGCATACACGTGAGGGAATACTGTGCCCAGGCGCCCCCCCAGGAGATGTCTCCCCGGTTAAAGTCTGTCCCCACAAGCAGGAGCAGCAGACGCTCCAGCTGCTGCTCAGACACCACCTCACACAAGTGGATTGTGGGTCGCGTGGCGTTGGCTATCCTTGCAAGGACCTGAGGGGGTAAAGAAAGTACTCATGTATGTGTATACACACAGCCGAACTTAACAAGTCCACATACCAGAGTCCGATGAATACCTTGCAGACAAAGAGGAGAAGGTCAGCATGGCAGGTGAAGTCCATGGAGAGGAGGAAGAGGGCCAGCTTCTGCACCACAGAGATGCAGCGTTCATGGGAGAGTGTGAAGGGCAGAGGTTCTACTTCTGGGGCTTCTTTGGCTGTTGTGGACTCGGTGTCCAACGTGGACCGGGGCCATTCGGCTGTCCGCCGCAGACGGATCAGATCTTTAAAGTGCTGGAAGAGGAAAACCAGGGTAAAAATTAATTAATAAGACAATCATAAAGTGTATTAGAGGAACAACACAGATTATTTTTCTCCAAACCCGCTCCAGTAGAAACTGTCAGTTCTAAACATGGTTTAGTAAGGTAAGGTAGATCAAAATCAAACTAGCATGTAGATCTATCCTGGTTAATACATTTAAATTGATATGGAGTGGCGTTTGTGTCCACCTCATGAATGTCAGACCAAAACATGGAGAAATCATCTCTGAGCTGCGCATGTGATGGCGCTTCATACTGCATGTAGAGCAGTGCTGATGAAGTGCTCACCTTGGATGTGGCTTGTTTAAGCTTGGCCTGCTCCACCAGCAGTTTGTAGGAGGAGCCTTTGTTGCTCTGGATCTTCTCCTTCTCGATCTGCTCCACCAGAGCTTTCTGTTTTGCTTTCAATAGATTTAACTGCTACAATAAAAAGGGCATAATAAATAAAAGCACTGCAAAAGCATTTGCTCTAGACAAGCCCATTTCATGGTGCAGGTTCACGAGAAGAGCAAATGAGTCAAACAGAGATGAGGGAAACCTTTTCCTGGAGTTTCTAGTATAGGACTTGGATCAGACTCATATGCACATTTACATTCATCACGCTCACATTTGAGAGTCCGGGTTTGAAGGTGTGTTGGGTTTGGAATGAGACACATTTACCTGCTTGTGGTGGACGAGCTGCTTGCGGATCTTACGCGAATAGAGTCGATCCAGGCTGCTGCTGCTGCCGCCTTTAGCTGACCTGCTGGAGTTCTGAGAATGAAGGCTGTTGTTGATGAAGCTCCACTGAATACCTGGAGGACAGACCAACAACAACAGTATCACTTCACTGATGTGGGGAGAGTTGCATCTATAACCTATAATGAGTTAAGAGCTAGCACGGAAATGAGATTAAGTATATTGTATGAAAAGTTTTGATTACAAGAGTCTAAGAAAAACTGATTATTCAGAGATCAAAGAGGATTCTTCTGCTTTAAACAGCTCATAATGTGTGTAGTCAATTTGTAAATTGAATGAGATTGAGCAGCAGGCAAATATAAAATGAGATTGATAACTTGTAAATGACATAATCAAGTTCAGATGAAACATGGATTTTCTTTCTTTTCTTTAAAATGTTCTATTTCAAAAAGTCCTGTAGTGCAATAAAAACTGTAGGTTTAAGACAAGGGTGAATCCTTCAGATGTTAAGAATAAATGCACAGTTCATATACCTGTATAACTTCTCTCTCGCTCTTTCCCTCCGAGGTGCTTCTTCCCACCTGCGGCCTCATCCTCTATACTGGCTACATAGTCCAACAGTCTGGACACCAACATCACTACCCAGCTGATCATGGGGACATCCAAAACACCTGGAACGAACACACACACACACACACACACACACACACACACACACACACACACACACACA
>NW_022281005.1:0-4914 GCF_004355925.1 Anarrhichthys ocellatus | reverse complement strand
ACACACACACACACACACACACACACACACACACACACACACACACAATACAATTCTGTGTGTAATTTCTGCTCCAGAAAACATCATCACATTTGTACAAACTTGAGGTTGTCTACGCGTTGCTCTGCATTTGTAACACTGCCACAGCGATGCTGGCGTTACCTTCAGTCCTGCGTTGGGCAGCAGCTTGTGACTGCTGCAGTGGAGACAGCAGGCTGTCCAGGAGGTTCAGGAGGCCCTCTAACACTCCACTGTTACTCAAGGATCTCTGGCCTATGCAGGACAGGAGCATGAACACCCTGGGATGGAAGAAAATGACGAATTCTGCAGTTAGCGTCTGCCACTGCCTGGACAGAACAGTGAACAAATCGGTGCTGATCTAACTCCCAAATACAGTGGACAAATTGAAGCGTTTTAAGGACTGACTGCAGTTTGGTGGTGCAGTCTTGGATTCTTGAATCTCAAGCAAACTATAATTCATCATTCTGCAGATTGAAGCTCAAACAGCCACGAGAACAACAATAAGCAAAACATGTCGTCAATGGAGGGCAAATTATTACTTTTCCTCCACGGAGGGTTGCTCTTACATGTAATCTATTCACTTTGTACGACTCAGTCAGTATCGTTTTTAGAATTTCATTTAGGAGTATTAAAGTGATGAAATGTTGCCTTGTGGAAACAAAATTTGGAGATTTGTATTACTGTTTTTATATTCTTTTTATCCAACAGACTCAAGAACTGGATTTTATCAAGGAATCAATGCTTTTAGTTAATCATTATTTACTGAGAATACTGGGCAGCACTGAATGGCTGACCTGATCTGGCCACTTGTGGTAACAGCAAGTAGGTTTCATACAGTTAAAAGCTTTCCGTACGACTGGAATCCAGGGGCATTTTCAAAAAATTGGGGGCATTTTTTGAAACTTGTGAAATAACATTTAACCTTTGTTCAAAATAATAAATATACTTATTTAGGCTTACAGTATATGAGCAATTGTCTTTAAATGGCAATAATAAGACTATTAGGCAGTAGTCTACAGATTCAAAGTGTTTTCTTAGATTTTTTTAACAAAAAAAAAAACATAAATCAGACAATCATATTCAATTTATTCTTATTTATTTGTGGTTATTTATTGTTATTATTAAATTTTTTAAACAACTATTAACAATTATTAAGTCAACGATGCCTTGATTACATATACATCAGTCATTGTGTGGAATTTATGAGAAAAACATTTTTATAGCACCTTAAATTTTTTTTTAAATGTGCCATTTGAAGGTACAAATTCAGTTCAGAGTTTTTATCTTAATTGACTGTCAGTCAGGTATTATTCATTAGCAACCCTCAAATCAAAGAATAAAGACACTTTACGCACAATTTAGGTGTATTTTTCCCTTTAACTCACGAGATGCAGGTAGCATGTTTTATACTTAATGTGAATATAATTCATTTAATCTAATTTCCATTATGCAATATGTATACTTTGTTGGCATCTTATTCTGAAAACCGGATGTTCGTCTGAAGAAACCGGATGTTGTCTCACGTTAATCTTTCCGCTAACTTTCAAAGTCCTTCGCTCGCTCCTGATCTGCGCCGTTTGAATGAGTTTACCGTGAATTTCAGGATATAGGTGCACTAAATTTAAGTGTCTGCTGAGTTGACCGCAGTCTCGCAGTCACAGGTCTGATTAAGAAGCACTCCATTTATTTATTCTTTTAGAAAGTTCTGGGGCATTTTTTGCCCCTCTCCTAGTGATATCAGGGGCAAAATGATATTTCTTAGGGGCAGTTTTGCCCTTTGCCCTCGTGTATTTCTGACGCTGTATGTACCATCTCTGGGGCTGGGCCATATGAAAAAAAAGGTCTCCATGTTTTGCTCCGCACATGCATTATTGTGTAGGCTGTAATAACTTGATTTTACAAACACAAAAATTCTATTAATTCAATAGGGACAGCCCTAACTATCGCTATCTGATAAAGGCATCAAATGCCCCTCCCTTTTATTGAAATGAAGCTTAAAAGAATGAAACTCTTGTGGATTATAATAACACCTTGATAATCATCCATGTATTATAAAGCAGTAGGGAAAATCTGAATATAACTTGTGGTAACTGTGTGGAAACAGATGTCCTACCTGTCCTGAGGGAAGATGAGCAGTTGTTCAGAGTTGTAGAGCTCCTGCAGTACGTTGGAGAGGAACTGGCCCCACCAACGCTCGCCTCCACAGAGCTGCACCAACAGCAGGCCGGCGTGAAGACGGATCTTAGGAGTCCCACTGATGCAAAGGTGTTTGAAGAGCTCCTCACAGGCCTGGGCATGGAAGGTACTCTGGAGCACCGAGGGCACAGAATGGCCTGAAAATATATAAAAGTATGAATTAACAATGTTCGGCAGGATGCTGTGCATCTGCCACTGGTTAAACTCCGTGGAATTATCCAAGCATTTGTAACCCTGTCATCTCCATAACAAAACACTTGGTACCAGCAGACCCTGCTGTGTCCAGTCCCATATTCACCATTGTTGGAGTGCAGCAGGCTGAGCAGTGTGTCCAGTAGGTAGCGGATGATGGTCCTCAGCTGCTCCGTGGACGAGTTGTGGACCAGCTCCTGGACCTCCGGAGCCCCGGCTGTGGGGAGCAACTTGCGGCTGGCCCCCAGCGACACACGCAACCGCTGGACAGCGTGATGAGCAAGGTTGAGTTGCAGCTGCAGCTGGATGCAGTCCTGGTAGGCTGAGAAAACACGTTGGTCCTCCTCCACCACCTTGTCTGGCTTTCGCAAGAAGTACTGGGCATTGTTGGCGCTGTTGAGAGGAGGCAGGTCGATGTTCTGCAGAAGGGTCTCCAGCCGATGACAAGCTAGATTGTATCTGGTAAACAAGAACATGAGAGAATCGAGTGTGAATCAAAACGGTGTTGAAAATAGGAAAATGCAATGGAATCTTACTAATTCAACTTCACATTAGTGTGATGTTTTTTCAAAGATTTGTGTCTTCAATAGGAACCTATGGGCTCGGGACTAAAAGCCACAGACAGTAATAGAAGTCACAAAGCAATGAGAGACATACTACCACATTCTTGGTTTTGGTCTTTATGTGCGATTAGTTGATTTATTTTTTACAAATAAACATTCATTTAATTTGCTTCTAATCATTGTAGAGCACAAATATGCATTGTTCTGTAGCATGCAGCTTTTGAATTTTGAGACAATCCAAAAATAAAAATAAATGAAAAATATTTTTTCACTAATGCTTGGGAAAAAATAACTTATCAAATGTAGAGTTTTGGGGTCAACCCAACTGTAAGAGCCATTTTGTTGTTTTGTACAACCTCCCACCACTTGGGTGGCGTAGTGCCGGTGTGAATCAGGGCACAGGTAATATAATCAGTGGGGTCATTGGATACAGGTGTTGCTGAACAGAAGGGAGCAAACTGTTTTTGACCGTGCACATTTAATGAATGTAAATGTTAGGATTTATTGGTATATGTAGAAAATGGATAACGACAGAGAAAGTGGTTGGCCTCTGTTTATGTGAGAAATAAAATGCCTATATCGGAAACTGGACTTCATTAATTATGGCACAAGCATTTCAGCAACCGTGGTGACTTGTTATTGGGAAGAAACGGTCATGACACCAACCAACTGGGAATGCAGTTGGAATATTAAAGAGCTGCAGCTGATGTACTTCCAGTCTCACCTGCACTGGATGTCCTCCTGCAGTGCCACCATCATAGTCAAGTGCTGATCCACATCTGGCTGACTGGCCGCCTCGCTCTCTCCTCTCAGAGGATCGTGTATCAACTTAAGCTCACTCTCCCATGGCAGGATGTAAGTGTGGCCATAGTAAAAGCCCAGTGGGATCTTTGCCCGAGCATTGGTGCTGCCGTAGCGCCCAATCACAGTGATCTAAGAGTTGTAAGAAGCAAACAAGGAGAATATGTTATTTTGGTGAACAACAAAATCACAAAAAAGTGTAAACTTCAGGTCAGTCGTGCTGCAGCTATCCAAAGCAGAATACAGACCTTCATGAACCTGCAGACAGGTGGTGGCAGCAGGTCGTGCAGAATGAGGGAGTGGGTGCTGATGTCGGTGGCCACCACCAGCCTGCGACCGTCCACCTCCTCACCCAGTGTCCAGATGTCTATGGACAGAGAGGCCAGGTCACCGCAGGTCGGGATCAGAGCGTCAGTCAGCAGGACGGGACGGCCAAAGTCCAGCGTGACGAAGCGCCGAGCTCCTAGGAAGAAACAAGAAGTTCACTTTGGAAACATTCTACTTTGTTTTTCAAGACTTATAACTGAAGCTTTCATAATATATATTTCTTAATGGATACCTTTATTTTAACTTTACAATTACAGTACATTTTCTTTACACATATTTTAAGTATGTACAAATCTAAATTAGCACCGGTTAGGTGGTAAATAGGTCAATATCATCATGACATTACATACCAGAGTGCATCCGCTCTATAATGATGGACTGGTGTGGAGGAGGCTGCAGGAAGTGAGATGCTTGGGAAATGGCCAAAGCCAGACCACTGCCCATGGGGCTCTGCGGCAAAAAGAAACCATTACTCCACAATCAAGACATTTTCAATATTTCTTGTTTTAGTTTTAGACTACTTAGTTTGGTAGCCATTTTATAACTCTTATTCACACTGCATGTCACACAGGCTGTGTATTGTTTAAAATGTATCTAGCATGGATGCTTACTTTCAGAAATATAAACTGAAAATGTTTGTACTGGGGCTGGGATATAAGGCAAAAAAAAGCAATAACGTTTTTCATATAATTTGAAAATATACATATATACAGACACATATATACATACAGACATATATATACACAGACATATATATATACATACACATATATATACACACAGACATATACACACACAGACACACACACACACA
>NW_022281004.1:10749-14285 GCF_004355925.1 Anarrhichthys ocellatus | reverse complement strand
GATGGATCTGGTAGTTGGGGTTAGTTAATCCAGATAACCAGTAGGACCGTTGAGATGGATCTGTTAGGTTCAAGAGCCTCTCGCAACTGTGGGGGAGACCGTATGTGGTCCAGCCTTACCAAAAAGTCAGCCGGTTTCAATTATAATCAAAAGTATTTAATACTACAGAACAAAACAATTGCAAAGTGAACTACATTATTTACAGAATATATCGAAATATGATCCGCACGGAAAAGCATTCACCCGCGCCTCAGCCTGAAAGCGTAACAACCCACAAGATGAAACAAGAGCAAAGAGAGAGAATTCTTCCTCTGCCTTTCTTTTCATAGTTCGAAAAACCCTCCCATAATGTCCGTCTTAGTTTCTATTGGCTAAATGCAGCTGGCTCCTCCTTCTCGCATCAACCAGCCGGAGGACCCTAGCGCGGGTGTCCCTGTAAATGCCTGTCTGGAAATCCCTGTCTGCCCCATGGCTATTCTTCACAGTTTAATACATTCAATGACTGTCTTTTATGGCTCAACACTTCTATGGTAAACATACTATATAAAGATAAGGATTTGCAACTTTTGGCAAAAACTTCACAAGTTTTACCAGCATAATCAGTACGTCCCAAGTACTTGCTAACATTTTACTATCCTCCTCTGAGGTGCTACAAATTCTACTAAGAAACACTTCTAACAATAGATCTTAAAACACACCTCTAATTATGAATCCTAAAACACTTCTAATTATAAATTCTTAAAGCACACTTCTAAACCTAAATTCCCTACAGATCTGGTAGTTGGGGTTAGTTAATCCAGATAACCAGAAGATAAACTGGGTATGTTGAACTCACTTCCTAGTTCCTGGTGACGTTGGTGCAACAAACACCAACAAGACAAACCTTAAACTCATAATGCTAGCATTAGCATCTTGTCTTCGCTAACATTGGCTAGCTTACAACATAACATGCTAATATAATAACGTGCTCACTGTTTTTGGGTCTATTTAGTGCTTTAACGACTGTTTCTATTTTCTATGAGGGAAATAAGGACTTTAGTTTTCATATGAGCTGTTTTTATGTTAATGTATAGTTTGTGTTTGCTTTATGTTAATGAGTAGATGTGTACTTCGTGTTATGATTTGTGTTTAATTTATGTTAAGTTACTTTTTTTTCTTCATATATGTCAAACTTTACTGATACACGTCAGACTCTTGATGTTTTGTATTTGATTTAATATAAATACTTTTATTAGATTTAAACTTTTATCATTATTTTTGTTAATTGCACCAGTTACTTTGTGTTTTAGAACTTCATGTTGTTCATCGTTGTGTTTCGTTATGTTTCATGTTGTTTCTCCAGTTATGCAAATGAACTCCACAGCATCAATACATGTCAAATGATTTGTTTCATGTTTTAGAGCCCCAGAGGTTGCGTTTTTACTGATTTCATATTAATAATAGCTTATATTGCTATGACGAGCATAGCTTAGCTTTGATGCTAAGCTATCTTAGATGCTAACTGTGTGGCTCTGACAGGAGGACTGAGGCCTTTAAATAGTAACAGTGTGCCTTAGTTCCTCTGGGGGGCGCTAGAGTCTGTAAGAAGGTTCCTCCAGGACACCGTAGATCAATGAGTTATTAGCATTCATATCATTATTGATAATAAACTGTTACAGTTTGTGTTTCATACACAAATACGCATATTGATGTGTTTTATGTGTGATCTGTGATGGTTCTCATTAAACCGGACTGGTTCTCTCAGTCAGACCGGACCCGTCTGAAGTCCAGGTCCCATCAGGGTCCGTCTGCAGAACTGATCCGTGTTCAGCTCTGATAGAGAAGCGTCTCTGTGTGAGGAGAGACGAAAAGGAGCAAGATGTCGTTTGAATTGTAGATTTGATCCGTTGACGCTCAGCAGCAGCAGGCGGAGACGGGTCGCACTGGTACCGAGACCGGGACCGTCCCTGAACGTGACACGGATCCGGGACCGGCACGGACGGGTCCAGATCACCGTTCAGAGGTGAGGCAGACTGCGGACAGAGAGGAGGAGGAGGAGGAGAAGAAGAAGGAGGAAGGAGTGATTCTGCAGCGACCCTCCGCCTCCTCCATCCCCGCGCAGGGAGCGCGCTGCGCGGCTCTGGAGGCGTGACGCGTCCGATCCGCATCTCCAGGATGGCAGGTAGGTCTCCTCTCTGACCGACAGAACGCATGCTGACGGTAACTCGGCCCGGCTCGGCTCCTCTATGAACGGTCTCGGTGGGGGGTTGGCTGATCCGCGTCGCCGCAGCTCGGCTCGGCTCGGTTCGGCTCGGTTGTGGAGGCTCCGGCTGCGGCTCTCAGCTCGTTACAGAGAAGGGAGGCGGCTCTGGACCAGGACTACTACCAGGTTCATGATAAGGATCAGGGTCGTTGACACGTTAAACCGGTGTTGGACCGGACCGGACCGGGTAATTAGGGCACTCTAACCCGGGACGGTGACTGTGGAGCGGGATAAAATCAGCCGTCATGCCCGGTGTGTCTGCGGAGGACGGATGGGCCGGTGCTCGTTATCTCTCCGGTAATGGGTTCAGAGTGAGAAGGAACCGAGTCGGACCGAACCGGGCCAGCGGAGGGAGAAGCGGCCTGGTGGAGGCTGAACCGGGCCCGAGCAGGAGATGAATGACGGAACGAGGACATGCTGAAGGAGCAGAGTCTCTGATCTTTATATTTAAATATGACATATCATGTGTAAGATCATGTTTTATGTATCTATAATACATTATTTTATATATGACATACATTATTGTTATGTATGATGTATAATAGTTATATAATATCATATATGTACTTTATATATAAGATGTATCATATATAAAATATACATTTCTTCTGTCTGTATTATGGGATGGCGTTAGATGGTTTGATTGATCAGGAGCTCTGTACTCGGTGATCATTAATAAATAATGATGTATTATCATAGATACTTTTGTCCCTTAAGTATATTTTAACTGTTACTTGTAACAAAGTACTTGTACTCTGTTGTATTAGTACTTTTACTGAAGTAGACCTGAGTACTTGAGTCCCTCCTGGTTCAGGTCCTCCTGACGGCCGCTCGGCTCTCTGTACCGGGATCAGACCGGCGGCCCTTTGAGGACGCTGATGGACCCTGTGATCCCGCGGGGCCCCGGCTCCGGGACCGGGATGGGCCCTAGAACCTCAGCGTGCAAACGCACACTCGGTGTGATTCTGCTGGTTTCCGTGGTGACGTCAAGCTCACCTGCTGCAGGTAGGTTCTGATTTTATTATGATTCAGGAACTTCCTTATAAGGAGATGTGAGTCTATTTATGTATGTATATGTATGTATATATATGTATATATATGTGTGTATATATGTGTATATGTGTATGTATATGTGTGTATGTGTGTATGTGTATGTATATATATATGTGTATATGTGTGTGTATGTGTATGTATATGTAGGTGTATGTATATATGTGTGTATGTATATATGTGTGTATGTGTGTATATGTGTATGTGTGTATATATATGTGTGTATGTGTGTATATATATGTGT
>NW_022281004.1:0-749 GCF_004355925.1 Anarrhichthys ocellatus | reverse complement strand
TGTATATATGTGTATATATATGTATATGTGTATATATGTGTATATATATGTATGTATATATATGTATGTATATATATATATATATGTATGTATGTATGTATGTATGTATGTGTATATATATACACAGACAGACAGCTCCTTGGGCAGTTCCTTCGACCTCATGATTCTCATTTGCTCTGACATGCACTGTGAGCTGTAAGGTCTTATATAGACAGGTGTGTGCCTTTCCTAATCAAGTCCAATCAGTTTAATTAAACACAGCTGGACTCCAATGAAGGAGTAGAACCATCTCAAGGAGGATCAGAAGAAATGGACAGCATGTGAGTTAAATATGAGTGTCACAGCAAAGGGTCTGAATACTTATGACCATGTGATATTTCAGTTTTTCTTTTTTAATAAATTTGCAAAAAATTCTACATTTCTGTTTTTTTCTGTCAAGATGGGGTGCTGAGTGTACATTAATGAGAAATAAAATTAACTTTTTTGATTTTAGCAAATGGCTGCAATGACACAAAGAGTGACAAATTTAAAGGAGTCTGAGTACTTTCCATACCCACTGTATATGTATATATATGTTAGCATGTTCTCATCCTCACACTGATCCTGAGTCAGACACATCAGCTGCAGACAAGATAATCATATATTTTGTATTATTTACCAACAAATCAAACATTCTACATTTAGTAAGTTTGAGTTATAACATTTCTCTCTCTCTCTCTCTCTCTCTCTCTCTCTCTCTCTCTCTCTCT
>NW_022281003.1:10710-14422 GCF_004355925.1 Anarrhichthys ocellatus | reverse complement strand
ATAAACTCATGTTTACAATGTTTACTGAGGTAATAAATCAAGAGAGACACACACACACACACATACACACACACTTCTCGTTTCCTCCCAGCCGGGTGGAGTCAGGGTGGGGGGGGGGGGGTTTAGGAAATGATCTCAGAGCTTCTGTCAGCTGCACAGGAAGTGTCCGTCCTCTAACACCCCCCCCAGAGTTCCTGCAGGAAGCTCCTGGTGAAAAGTGTCCACGCTTCAACTTCCTTCCTCTCAGTTATTACAGAGAGACGTTGTGTTCATGAAGGAGAACATAAAGACTTCACTTCCTGTTCCTCCTCCAGATCCACAGTCTGTTCCTCATTTACTCAGAACGTTAAAACATGTTCCTGACGTTCTCCGTACCGGACACTCTTCTGGTCAAAAGACCAGTAACAGACCAGTTATAAACCAGTACAACACCAGTAATAAACTAGTATAACACCGGTACAACGCCGGTACAACGCCAGTACAACGCCAGTACAACGCCAGTAATAAACCAGTATAACACCAGTAATAAACCAGTACAACACCGGTACAACAACAGTAATAATCCAGTACAACACCAGTAATAACACCAGTTATAACACCAGTATAACACCAGTAATAAACCAGTATAACACCAGTTATAACACCAGTAATGAAGCAGTATAACACCAGTAGAACACCGGTATAACAACAGTAATAAACCAGTACAACACCAGTACAAATCCAGTACAACACCAGTAATAACACCAGTAATAAACCAGTACAACACCAGTACAACACCAGTAATAAACCAGTACAACACCGGTACAACAGTAATAAACCAGTTATAACACCAGTTATAAGACCAGTTATAAGACCAGTTATAACACCAGTAATAACACCAGTAATAACACCAGTGATAACACCAGTGATAACACCAGGTATAACACCAGGTATAACACCAGTATAACACCAGTGAAAAAACAGTATAACACCGGTTATAAACCAGTATAACACCAGTAATGAACCAGTATAACACCAGTAATGAACCAGTATAACACCAGTAATGAACCAGTATAACACCAGTAATGAACCAGTATAACACCAGTAATAAACCAGTATAACACCAGTAATAAACCAGTAATAAACCAGTATAACACCAGTCATAAACCAGTAAAAACACATGAGAAATACCAGTACTAAAAGTACACAACCAGTTAGTAAACCAGTAAACCTCCAATTTGATGACATCACCACTGGTCTGAAGGCCTGACTTCTGACCTCTCGGGTGTCTGACCTGCAGAGCTTCGGTGAGGCTCCTCCTCTTTCCGTCCACCAGGACGAAGGGACACGTTCTCTCCAGTAGGGGACGCCGTCTGTCCACACCTGAGGACACACAGACAGACTGGTAGACTAGTAGTCTACTAGACTGGTGGACTGGGTAGACTAGTAGACTTTAAAAACGTTTCCTTCAGATTTAACAAAACAAACATTAAAAATATAAATATTAAGATTGTTTGTTTATGTTCAACTGTAACTTTACTTTGTAAATACTGAAAATGTTGAATACATGTAATCAATATTTGTAAGTATTGATTACTATTTGTAAGTATTGATTACATTGATTCCAGAGTGAATCGATCAATCACAACGATCAAGTTTTGGTTTGGAGACAAACAGAAAATAAATAAAATAAATAAATAGTTTTGTAAGTAAACTAATGACGTCGGTCAGTTAACAGTAGCACGTTTACGTTAATGTTACCTGCGGTCAGTCTGTCAGTACCGTCCGTTGGTCCATCCTGCGGTGCGTTCAATGACCGGGCGGCAGTGAACGCACCACCGCTGAGCAGCAGCAGCAACACGGCAACTCCATTCATCCTCTCTGCGTCATCGGCAACCGGCAACCGGTTGCTGCTGTTTGAAATGTGTGTGTGCGCGTGTATAGGTGTGTGAGAGGGTGTGTGTGTGTGTGCGTGTGTGACCCCGTCCGGTTACCTCACCGTCTCGAGATAAACTCCACGGTGCTTTTTTTTTCCCGGTAACATCCACAGAAACCAGCGTGTTCAGACTACCGGACCACCCGCGGGAAAGAAAAGTGCCCGTTAATGTAACGTAAACGGTTAGAAACCCCGGGACCGATATCTGCGCAGCTCCGGTAAAAAAAAAAAAACCAGTTTCTGGACCCCAACAAACTCCCGTTAACACCGGGAGGAAGTGAGCCGGTTAACGGCTCGGTTTATCCGTCCTGAGAGGCTTGAAAGAGACTAATTACTGGAGGACGGCGGGGCGCCTGTGTTTATAACCGGGAGCTCAAGGATACGTCATCTGGTGACGTAAAGCTAACCCGAGTTAGCAAGAGACAGACCGGAAGTACTGACAATCAGTCTACAAAATAAAAGCTGGAGAAGTGTGAGGGTCTCTGTGAACCACATTAAATTAATATTTAACTACATTTGACTAATTAATTCCAAGATAATTCTAAAGATTTCGTGACTTACTTATTTTCTATTATAATTCAAATAATTAAACAAGAACTTTCAACTAAAACTACCTCAAGTGAGTCTTTTTAAAGGTAAATCAAATATGAATAAACAAATAATGCTAAATAAAACTTTTATTATTAAATTATTATTTACATTCCCAAAAAATTATCAACCACAAATGAACACTTTTAACTGTCACACTCCAAGTGAAAATCAGACTTTAAAAGTAACTTTATTATTTAAAATATGAATACATTTATTTGGTCTTTTCACAAGTCAAGATAATTTTATTTATTCAGCCCAAAATTAACAAAACTTCAAATCTGCTTTAAAAAGGCTTTTACAATCCAAACAGCAAACCTTCGGTCCTCAATAATAACCGGTAATAAGTCAAATAAAACCCCTAATTAGTGAGTCTTTAATGTCATTTCATATTGAGATATCGATATCATATATATGTATATATATACATATATAATATATATACATATATATCAGAGGTTTGATGTGAGTATTTCTTCCATATGTGTCTGCAGAATGCAGGTGTTGAGGTCCATTAGCAGATATGATGAAGTATTTGTACTTGTATTTGTTGTACTGTGTGTTGTACTGAGTGATGCCATCAAGGGTTCAGAGACCCTCGACATCACTCACTGATCCAGAATCAGATTACAAATGTGAATGAAGCGAACTGCTGAACAACGCTGCTGAGGATCAGCTGGTTACATAATGTGATCATGTGACACACACACACACACACACACACACACACACACACACACACACACACGGTTGAAGTTGTAAATTGAAATGAAAATAAAGAACAAACTAAACTAGAAAATTCCTAAAGAAATTTTGACAGTGTGGCTTCTACTGCCCGAAGAAATCGCAATATATACACACGGCAATGTTACCGGTAGTGTCGTTCAGGTTCAATTGAGATAGCGCTACTCTCTTTTCTGCATTTTAGATTAATACTCTTGGATTGAATCTTCTATCTGTGGGGCTTTTATTTTGAAAGGGTGGGACTGGGTGGGTGAGCGAGGGGGAGAGGAGACAGAATCATAATGTTTGACACACAAACTCAGAGGTTATGACAGAGTTCATCACAAGCATTCCAGTTGGAGTTCACTCTCTGGAGCTTTTATTTTGAAATGGGAGGGGGGGTTCTCTAAATATATCAAAAACTGAATGACTCTATGATAGAGAGAGAGAGAGAGAGAGAGAGAGAGAGAGAGAGAGAGAGAGAGA
>NW_022281003.1:1616-10700 GCF_004355925.1 Anarrhichthys ocellatus | reverse complement strand
AGAGAGAGAGAGAGAGAGAGAGAGAGAGAGAGAGAGAGAGAGAGAGAAAGAAAGAGAGAGAGAGAGAGAGAGAGAGAGAAAGAGAGAGCCTGCGTGTTGCCATGGTGAGGACGCACCTGGTGTTAGAGGCAGACTGATTAAGAAACTTTACAGTAAACAGTGATTTTGAACAAAACCCGTGCCTCTTTTTAACAAATTAGCAGGAGTCTGAGTGCCAAAATATGGATACCGTGAGAAAGATAAGACTCTGGCAAACGCGCTGATGTGTTTTTTATGTTTGTGGTGTTAATAATGTGAGCTCCAGAGCAATAGACAAAACTGGTACCATCTGCTTTCTTTGAGAAATGAGTGGTGAGATTTAACATGGAGTCTAATGGAGCAGTTGGTTGGAGTTCATGTCGCTCTGTGGCTCTTTGAGCCAAATGTGTAAGTCCGTTGGATTCCACAGACACTTTACTGCGACCAGCACAACATTTCCAAGCTTTTTGGCCAAAATGGTGTATAAAGAGTAAACAATGTGGGAGCTGGAGCAATTTTGCAATTTGAGCAAATCACAGAATATTTTCCTGCTCCGCTCCACTCTGACAGTTATGCTCTCACTCTAGCTCTTAACGAGCCGTGCAATACACACCCATTATAAAATCTGAAACAGACCCAAAATGTTCCTGAAACTTAATCTGTGACTTCATGAAAACTGTGCTAGCTATCAAAATGTCCCTTTGGCTCAATAAAGTGCAGCGTTTTGTCTACGTTTTAAACTTTGAATCACGTTTCTACGTTAAAGTACGGCTCGTCAATATGGGCCCAAAGTTAAGTGTTTTTTTAGCTCTCTTCACGCCGAAACCCCATTCAAGTGAATGGAGAAATTTTGCACCGTTTTTGGGGATTTTCGGGAAAACCGCTGGGCGAATCTCTCCGAAAAATAGATAGCACACTATTCCCGATCAGGCCACACATTTTGATGTATTTTTCACGCCGCTGTTGGCAACGCTGTGTGAGGAGAAGCGCCCCAAACTTTTTGGATAATAATCATTAGTATGATTAAGCCCGATGGATTATATTCAGTGTGCTTTGTAGCACAAAGGCAGTTACTGCCTTTGTGCTACAAAGCACACTGAACTAAAAGGTAATCTCCAGTGAAGCTTCATTGTGTGACCTTTGTTACGTAACTGAAGTCGTAGATTGAACCCGGACAGGAACAGCCGTCTGCTGGTGAAAGTCCTGTGTTTGTGTGACGTATTGCTGGACCCGCTGGAGGGAAGGGAGGCACGGGAGAACCAGAACCAGGACTGAGAGGGCAGACTGTCAGACCCTGCTGCAGTAGAATGAGAGGTTTTCTAAAGAGTTTGGTGCTCAGAGACAGTACCACTTTAGTCCACAGGGGGCGACAGAATCAACACTACATGAAAGTTCCTTTACAGGTAAAGTAACTTTAAAGGTTTATTTGAATGCCTTCTTCTTCTTCTCCTTCTTTAAAGTGTGCCGGCTGCAGAAGGAACTTCCTGTCCCGGTCTAAGCAGGGTCGTAGTATGTCTCTGAGTCGGACACTTCCTGTTGGCGGTGAAGACACCGAGACACCTGCAGGAGAAGATTCAACACAGTTAGAAGAACAGAACACGGACCTGGTCCAGGATCTGTTCTTCTTCACTCACCGCTCTGCTCTTCCGGCTGCTGATGATGCGTTTCCTGTCTGAGGAGGAAACACGTCTCTGGATCTGCAGGTTGTAGAGAAACAAGACACGCCTCTTCTCCCTCTGACAGAGAGAGAGACAGACAGAGAGAGAGAGAGAGAGAGAGAGAGAGAGACAGAGGGAGAGAGACAGACAGAGAGAGAGACAGACAGAGGGAGAGAGACAGAGGGAGAGAGACAGAGAGAGAGAGAAATTAACACTAAATCAAATTCCTCATAGTAACTTTAAATGGTTTAATTGTTTTTAATTTTGTTCTTTTATTGTCGTTCTTTCTGTTATATTTCATCTTGTTTGTTTTTTGTGGTTATTAATTGTTAAACTTCACCTGTTCAATCTGAGCTAATGATTCAATCTTTTAACGTAAAGTATTTAGTGCTTCAGCTTTAAAAGTGCTGTAAATAAACTGAACTAAGTGTCGGGGCCTCACCGTCTGCTCTGAACTAAGACTTGGGCCTGTTGGTTCTGCAGAGCAGTCTAAAGCCTGATTGAGTGTAAGATCACACAAAGCTCCAGGAGACGCCGAGTCGACCCTCAGTGGGACGTTTCATCCAAACTCAACACTGAGATCTCATTGGACGAGAGACACAGACACCCCTGGACTTCCTGTGCTGCAGCGCTGCTCTCCCCAAGAACTGTGAGACTCTGCGTCACCTCCAGCTCTCTGTCGTTCCACGCCATTCGATTTGCATGCAAGGAGGCACAACAAAGACTTTTCTCTTGAAGGAACCTGAGGTCATGGTCTTAACTTCTCTGTTTTTGGATCCTGGAGAAGAGAACGGAGAACTTCTGCGCCCCGTTCTCTCCCCGTTCACGTCGACATTCTGCCGCTCATAAGGAAGAACATTTCCCGTAATGTCTGAGGAGAAAACTCTCTCAGACAGTTTATCACCGTGAAGCTTGAAGCTCCGCACCGAGTTTAACCGAGAACCTCTGAAGAACCACATCGACCTGAGAAGTCCTCTCACAGTAAGAGGCTTCTCTTAGTGTCTGGGCAGTCAGGTCATAGTGTGTTTATGACCTTGTTGGTGTTGTTAACGTGGTGTTGTGTTTGCTCACGGACCGCCGACTTAGTGCTAAACACAACTACTGTTGTGTTTCATACTGCTGCAATGGTGTGAGATCACCACCGTGATTTTATCATTTCAAAGATCAGAACCGAGTTCACCAGTCGGGTTTCTGTGACAGAGAAACAGTTCCTGTTTTTATATTTGCTGATAACTCAAACACGCTCCTGATAGATCCCAACATAATAATTATTATTATTATTGCTAATAGCTGTTAATGTGTGGTTATTAATCTCTCTCTCTCTCTCTCTCTCTCTCTCAATGTCTCTCGGCCACATTCAGCTGCTATAATTCTCTTACGTTAATCTGCTCTCAGATCAGATTTACTGCAGCTCACAAGGTTTAAACACAGAGAGAGAGAGAGTGTGTGCGTGTGTGTACCTGTGTGTGTACCTGTGCGTGTGTGTGTGTGTGTGTGCGTGTGCGTGTGTGTACCTGTGGGTGGTAGAAGGCAGCGATCACTCTGCGTAGTCTGTTGGTGTAAACCTGACAGCAGGTGAGCAGCGCCACCAACAGGACACAACACACACAGCTGATGTACACACCTGAGGGGAGGGGGGAGGGGGGGGACACACACACTGGAGGGGGGAGGGGGGTTACAGAGGAGGAAGTACTCAGATACTTCACTGCAGTAAAAGTACTAACACCACAGAGTAAAATACTTTGTTACAAGTAAAAGAGCTGCATTCAAAAAGTAAAAATATTCACGTTGCAAAATAATAATTATATTATAGTTTTATAATTATTGAAGCATTAATGTGTTCATCACTTTAAAGGTGGCGCTCATTTCAATAACTTTATAAAATATATAATATTACATCATCATTTATTAGATGATTAGTAATCTGAAGTCACTGAAGCTGTCAGATAAATGTAGAGTAAAAGTAGCTAACATATAAATACTCCAGTAAAGTACAAGTACCTTGTAATTGTACTTAAGTACAGTAGTTGAGTAAATGTACTTTGGTCCAGTGGTTATTGTGATGCAGTTGTGTGTATATGTGTGTCGCCCTCTGCTGGTTCAGTCTGATATCAACATGAACATTAAATATGAATCTGATCCTGAAGGTTTCTGTTCTAATCATTATAATCATTATAATCATTATTATTGTAATAATAATAATACATACAATAAAAATAATTATAATTACAATAAGAAAATAACAAGAATAATCTTTAAAAAAATTAAAATAAATAAAGATAAAGATAAAAACAAAAAGACAGCATTTCCCCTCCAGTGAACTCTCGACCAATCAGAGTCTCTGAGGCTCTAAATCTGTAATCCAATCACTGACGTCTAAATTTAACTTATTACATCAACGTATGACATCATGACATCAGACTACTGTGACGTTCGCTGCGTGGCCTCAGAGTTACCCCGGTTGTCCGTCTGGATGCTGAAGCTGGACGAGCTGTTGAAGGCCGACACCGTCTTCCTCAGGAGGCGGGCCATCATGGAGGCCCCGCCCACTCTGATGTCCACCTGGTGACTGCCTGTGGAGAGGACACCATTACCCAGAAGCCCTCTGACTTTACATTCACACTGACCTAGAACGTGGAGACTACGTGTGTGTGTGTGTGTGTGTGTTTACTGGTCAGGTTGAACTGGGTGACGGTGTGTGTGTGTGTGTGTGTGTGTGTGTGTGTTTACTGGTCAGGTTGAACTGGGTGAAGGTGTGTGTGTGTGTGTGTGTGTGTGTGTGTTTACTGGTCAGGTTGAACTGGGTGAAGGTGTGTCTGCTGACGATGTCCAGAACGTGGAACAGAGAGAAGTCCACAGTCAGCAGGAGGACAGACAGCAGAGAGACAGACAGCACCTGGAACACACCTGGGGTCTGTGGTCACACACGCACACACGCGCACACACACACACGCGCACACACACACACGCACATGTCTGTTTTTATATCTTTATATCACTTTGTAACCTTTGTTAGGAAAAACATTATAAATAAAGTTCATTATTATTGATTAAATGTCCTATTATAATATCATTAATAATAAAGTTAATGATATTCATCTTCATATTAACATTATTAATATGAATGTGATGAACGTCAGCGATGGACCCACCACTTGGTTGAGCTCTTCATGGTGGATCCTCAGACTCCAGGGGTCCATGAACTTCTTCTTCTCTGACTGTTTCAGAGGCAGCAGGCAGCGCCGACCCTGAACACACCACAAGATAAGTCTAACAGAAATATGAAGAAGATGAAGAAGATGATGAAGATGATGAAGATGTTACCGCTCTCCTCCTGCGGGCATCAATCTGCCTGAAGTAGGTGGAGATGTAGACGTTGTCGAATCGAACATCTCTCTTGTACTGAAGGAGGTAACCGAACCCCCTGAGGAGGAAGAACAGGAGGAGGTCATGTTGTCTGTGACTCCCCAGTATAAAAAGAGGAATAGGAGGTCACAGGTCTTACTGGGTGAAGATGGTGATGAAGGTGAAGGAGAGCAGCAGCTGCAAAACCTTCATCACCTCCTCCATGGTGGTCTTCAGCCTCATGAAGGATCCTCTGACGGCCTCAGTGAAGTCCAGCGGAGCTCCGTCCAGCACCTCCTGCTGCTGATGCTCCTGCAGGAGGTGAGAGGTCTCAGAGGTTACAGGGCTCACTCACCTGGTGGAGTTAGTTCAGTGTTAGAGGAGAAGATGGAGACCTGCAGGACCAGCCTGGTGCTGAACTCTCTGGACAGAAGATCCACTGAATCATTGACACGGTCAAACAGCTGGCCGAAGTTCCCCTCCACAGGGATCTGCTCTCTGCACCACGGAGTCATCACTGAAGGAGGAGAAGGAGATCAAGATAAGATAAAGATAAAGAGGTTTTTATTGTCATTGTAGTGATATAACGAAATACCGTTTGGTAGCCTTCAGCCAGCAGCAGCACGAACAACAACGACGATAACAAACAATATACAAGATGAAAATACACAAAAGTAACAAAAACGTCACTAAAGTAATAATAAAATAAAGTTTGTGTGGATTAGAAGAAGAAGAAGAAGAAGAAGAAGAAGAAGAAGAAGAAGAACACACTTTATCTTCAGTATCAAGGCCGTGACACAACATCAAACAACAAGCACCAACAGATGCTGACTCATCAAAATCAAAGTTGTTATGCTGCGTTCACACCAAATTCACGTATTCGCGTCATTCGCGCCGCCGGTCAAAACGCCAGGGACGATTTGTGTTCATGTGCGAATCACGCTGGACGCGCCGGAGAGGGGGCGGGGCTAATCGCCCTGAAAGCCGTTCAACTGTCCGCCATTAACCATGAAAAAAATAACCTCTATTTCTGCTTAGTACGTGTTGTGGAAGTCACAGATATCCCGGGAAACTAAACGCGTCATGTCTGGTTCATAACATTGTCCAGAGGAGCTCCGTGGATGTTATCGAGCTGTGTTCACTGTGTCTAGTGAGCCACACGTCGCTGTTTACTACAGCTGTATGAACACTAAATAAACTGATTGCTGTGATTTAACGGCAATAAACCGACAAAAAGGGACTCCGGAATAACTACGTAATGATGCCGATTTGATCGTAGAGCTCTGGGTGAACACAGACGGCTACAGGATTTATTTCCTGATTCAACAACGGCAGGAAGTCAGTGATGACAGGGGGAGCAACTCAACGCTGATAGGCTATCGCTCCACAGCGTCACGCGAATATTTCGCAGAAGTTGAAAAATTTCAACTCGCGCGTTTGGGGCGATTTGGCGATTGACGCGGATTCGCGTCAATCGCGCCCCAAATTCGCATCCATCGCGCCGCGCCATCACAAATTCGCGCCGCGCCAGTCTCATCGCGTCTGTGCATAGACTTTGTATGTAATCTACTCGCGCGAATAATTCGCGACGTGTTTGGTGTGAACGCAGCATTAGAGATAAACGATGTTTTAACTTTTCAGTGTCAGAGCGAGAGATTAATGTTTCCCTGATGACTCCAATAACTACATCACTGAGCGAGAGTTCATATACAGATGTACAGCATGGCATCGTCTGCTTATTGGCTGATCACGAACCCTCCGCACCTCTCAGGTGGTCTGGATCAGGACTGGTTCAGGACTGGTTTCTGTCCCCAGAGTCAAAATCTTTTGCATCATTTGCAACATTGTCCATCAACTCTGACTGATGTTTGAGCACCAAGCATCATTGACGTAAACACAGAGTCCTCCTCCTCTGGAGTCCTGATCGCTGTCCTGTGGTCCCTCAAGTCCAGCTTTGATCTGGTCGCCACGATGGATCCAGGTCTCTGTAAATATGTGGTCTCACAGTCACCGACCTCCGGATGCTGGGTTCTCCTGAAGTATTATTGCAGCCATCCATCCATTTTCCTCCGCTTATCCGGGGTCGGGTCGCGGTGGCAGCAAGCCAAGCAGGCTGACCCAGACCTCCCTCTCACCGGCAACATGTTCCAGCTCATTCTGGGGGATCCCGAGGCGTTCCCAGGCCAGCTGGGAGATGTAACTCCAAGCTCCCTCCTGATGACCGAGCTCCTTACCCTATCTCTAAGGCTGAGCCCGGCCACCCTACGGAGGAAGCTCATTTCGGCCGCTTGTAGCCGCGACCTTGTCCTTTCGGTCACGACCCAGAGTTCGTGACCATAGGTGAGGGTAGGAACGTAGACCGAGTGGTAAATTGAGAGCTTTGCCTTCCGGCTCAGCTCCCTCTTCACCAAGACGGTCCGGTGCAGCGCCTGCTTTACTGCTGCAGCCGCACCGATCCGCCTGTCTTATTGCAGCCATCGTATTTAAAACAAGACCTCAGACAGCCAGGAGCATGCTGGGTAGTGTAGTAGCCTCGGGTTCTAGCTGGGTTAGCTTAGCTTCCATCTTGCCTCACTGTTCTGTGGGCGTTGGTTGTCTGAAGGTCCGCTGTACTTGATCCCTCACGCTTCCCTTTTTTTCAATGTTATTAAAAGTATTCTGTCAAACTTCACAAGTGCTCCAGAAATAAAAACGAAAAAACTAAAAATGAAGACAAAAAATGTATCAAAATGTAATGTGAGCTACCGAGCGATCCCTGATATAACGGACGCTATCGCCGCATTTACGCTAACCTTTTAAGGAGCCGCCATTGTTGTTTTGCACAAACAGTCACCACTCGTCGTTGAGTCACACACACCTAAGCCCCGCCCCTAACTAGCCGTAGGTCCTCGCAGGACGCTGATTGGTGGAGACGGACTATACTTTCGACCACCGCGACCCGGGACGGATGGTTTAACGGAGACCACCTAGGACTTCACCTCTCATGATGTCACACAGGAAGTGGAACTTCATGGAGACGCAGAGGATGTGGTTGATGACTGGGACGGAGATCGCCTCCATACACTCCGCCCACTTGCGGCCGAACCAATCGGCACATCGCTGCACGCCCTCATCCACCAAACCTGGATAACACACACACACTGCATGTAAAGTCCTCATGAAATGTGTCCCCGTGTCTAACAACCTCTAATCTTAACTCACTGTCGCACTGCATCATGGTCTTGTAGTTGAACTGGTCCTGCGTGCTGTTGCCGGCGGCGTTGTGTTTTGCGTTGAAGCGGTCGTATCCGTACTGAAGAACGACTTCATCTCTGATATTCTGGAAGTTGCTGCCGACGCTCTGAGCCTCCGACTGAAACTCTGCTTCATCGTCCTGAAGAAGGAACGAGGAGACGGATCTGTGACTACGTTTACGTGAACATTAATATTCCTGTAATATCCAGAATGTGATGTTTTCATGTAAACACATATTGTGAATGACTTCTTCATATGAATGGATCATGTGCAGAGTAAAACATAATAAGTCATCCGTTCAGCTCTCTGTGGCAAAGTGAATAAACTGCAAAACAGGAAGTGGTAAAAGTATATAAGTAATGAAAATACATATAAACATGTGTATACAGACATAAACAGATACTAAAACAATCAGTAAAAAGTGAAACATTGTTCAACACATTGTGACCAAACACCTGCTGAAATAATTGTCTTCCGATAATTAGCACTGTTAGCATACTGACACGCTGAGCTAAGACGGCAAACATTACACCTGCTGAACATCAGCACGTTAGCGTTTAGCTGAAGGAGCAGCTAAGCTCTAATGAGTCCAGGCTCGTGGAGCAGCTAGCTTAGCGTGGCGGTTAGCGTAGCGGTTAGCGCTCACCATCAGCTCCTGTGTGATGAGGATGAACGGCTTGATGGCGTCTCTCCACAACAACTTGCTGTGATGAACCTGCAGATCCAGATTACAGCTCAGAGTCAGAGCGGCTTTCTCCACATTACGCTGGACGTTAGAGACGGGACCTGAGACACCACGGAGAGACAGACGGGCTCGTTAGGACCTAGG
>NW_022281003.1:0-1606 GCF_004355925.1 Anarrhichthys ocellatus | reverse complement strand
AGGACCTAGGACCTGAGACACCATGGAGAGACAGACAGGCTCGTTAGAACCTGAGACACCAAATTTTAATTTTAACAACTTTGTTGTTATTTAGGTTAAGTGTGTGTGTGTGCGTGCGTGCGCGCGCGTACATGCGTGTGTGTGTGTGCGTGCGTGTGTGTGTGTTCACCTCTGTACAGCACCGACAGGATGATCAGCATCAGGTACGCTCGGCCGCGGGAGCCGAGCATGCTGGGAAACATCAGGAGGACCGAACACCTGCAGGAGGAGGACAAAGCTCCGCCCACCGCACAAACAGCTGGAACAGATGTGAGCCAACAGGTTTGATTCATCCAGATGTTTAGCTCTGATTTAAAGTACAGACTGGAGGTTTTTTTTGTTCGGTCTCCTCACCGATGAAGACGGCTGCTGCTAACAGCTTCAGGTGGAAGGTGAGCGGGAGGCTGTGAGAGACTCCCAGGAACAGGACTGACAGGCAGGAAGCACACGAAGGGTTAATGTATCAGCTGTCACTCACCACTACTCAAACTGATCTGATCCATCAGCAGGAAGATCCACACAGTAGATATAGATATAATAGTTGCTGTCATAATAAACTAATACAAGTAAACATTTAACAATAATAACAACATAATAACAATCACAAAATAATTAAAATCAACAATAAAATAAATACTTTCAAAATATATAGATAAAACCTCAGCGTTACATATTTCAGTATGATTAAAAATATTTGACTATCACAAAAACGTGTTTTGAAAAAAATATATTTAAAAATAAAATCAATAAATGTTCATAAAGCAATTGTAGAATAACAAAAAGCCAAAATGAATAAAAGACAAATGGATAATGCCGAACACTAAGAAGACACTACAGCATTAAGTTCGACCCTAAGTTTGAACAAGTCTTCCAGATAGCGATCACTTCCTCTCATTGATGTATCCACCTGCACCGCTCACTGCTCCAAACAGCGCCCTGAACACCAGGTGAGCCGCCTGAAACCCTTCCGGTCGGCTGAAGACGAACCGATGGACGGCAGCAGGCAGCACGGTCAAACTGATCCTCTCCAGAGCTGGAGGACGGACACAAAGACAAACAAGCAACGAAGCGGCTAGCGTTAGCTACAAGTTAGCTCTCCCAAAAATAATGAGTCCAAGAAAACAAATTTAACTCACTGCTGTGAGGAGCCATCATCCACCCAACGTCTGCTTTCAACCAACTGACCAACAAACAAACCACTCTGCTGTTGTTGTGGTCAGTTGGTCGGTTTGTCGGTTTGTCGGTTGGTCGGTTTGTCAGTTGGAGCTTCTAGAAGTGTTTGTTTGGTCTCCTGGATGAAGAGCGAAAAGAGTAAAAGTCACCCAATGAAAAGTGATGTCATTGTCCAGGTGGAAAGGGGCGGAGTCAGACGGGCTGTCAGAGGAGTCCTGAAAAGGTGAGTTTACACAGGAGGGATAAAACTACAGCTGTTAGCTAGCAGGCAGCTAAAGGCTAACAGATTCATTCTCTCACAGACTGAAGTGATTCTCAGATCAAAACATTTTAGCTCCGTTTTTTTAAAGTCAAAGCTGCATGTGTTAAAGCTGCATTCTCTCTAGTGTCCACC
>NW_022281002.1:0-14293 GCF_004355925.1 Anarrhichthys ocellatus | reverse complement strand
TAGCAAGTTTTCTCTTGTAGTAGTCAAATGACCACAGAAAACAGTTCAATGTCCGTTTTACTCCTATTCTATTCCTATGGTTACATCCGTTCTATTTCCACATGCGGGTCACGGTGACAACAGAACAGCAGGGCAGTGCAACCTTTTCTCCAGTTTGTCCTGAGGGATTCTGATGCGGTCCCAGGCCAGCTGGGTGGTTTAATTAATCTCTCCAGCCTTTTATTATAATTCAGTTTTGTCTTGTTACCCTTGTTTGCTCAGGAAGATGTCTTGCACACGGAACTAAGAATTGTGTTTTGTGGTTGATGCGGCCATGCATTTCTGTGACCATCATACACTGCGTGCACGAGTTACACGGTATGTCCTGTGTCGATTAATGGCGTAGCTCGGGCCCTATAAGAATAATAAACATTTGAACAACATTAGGTCCTACGCTCCGACTACGTTGGTGCTCGGGCCCTAATGAGGCTGAATGCCTCTTAAAGACTCAGATTATGTTTTTATTAGTCTTCTCTTTTAAAGAAGTTTTCTTCTGTTTTGATTTTTTGACATGTTAGATGTGACCAGATCCACTGTTTAATAATCATTTAAATATCACGCAAGAAAAAGTGACAACCTCAAACAAAAGAGCGCTGTGTCTTCTGTAAGCATTATGTCATGTTTCTGTGCTGAGGAAAATGCCTGTGAGCCTAAAGTTCCTCATCCACAGTGTATCAAAGTGAACACCTTGTCTGGCTGCAAGCTGCAGCGAACCGCACAGATTACCTTCAGAGCCAACAGCTTTCAAAGTACATCGACAGACTTGTAAAATAAAAAGAGATAAAGAGGCAAAGTCACATTTTCACTCTCAGTTAGAAGCGACGCTCTTGTAAAACCCAGGAAACAATCAATTACTTTTCACTGCCATGTTTGTCCAATTCAAGTGGGCATCAAAGCTCGGTTCAGTTGAGGAAGATGAATTTGGTTGCATTTGAATAACAACTTTGATTTTTTTCTGCATAAATTGTGCTGGTACCGATGCAGCGACTGCAGGCATTATCTGAAGACACACGTCTGTCAGAAAATTAGCAACTTTGTATACATCGCTAGCTTAAACTTTGCAGAGTGACAGGACCAAACATGCAGAATTAGATGTCAACCTAACCTGATATTCAGACTGAATTGCCATTTAGTTTGCTTCAGCTCCTATATACTGACATGCATCATGTTATTTTTAGGAGGAGGATTATTTTGTTTTGCTTGCCCTAATCAATCAGCAGTGATTGACCTATTTAATTACACCAAGTAGGTAGGTTAAGTAACAAGCGTAATCACTTTACATCACAAACATCAAACCACATCTTTTCCTAAACCTAACCAGGTTAATACACGCTGGGACACTATGAATGTATTGAGCGGAAACTGACATGTCCAAGCCTGCTTGAAGGGAACCTAGAGTGTCATAGTTTGAACTAATAATTGATGAGTTGAGAGTGAGAACATGTTGGTCTGGACTGGCGCTACATCACATCTCCCCCTGACAGCAACTTGTCATAAGTCTAACGGAAGGTGTGTTCATCCAACCTTGTCTTCTAAAAAAGATTAGCTTATTATTTGCCGCAGCAAAAATGTGTTGAGAGAAACAAAAAAGACACGCTCCTTAGGTTAAATCAGCAAGGTTTCTGCAAAATCTCAAAATGTTTAAACTGAAGGCATCCACATACCTGACATTTGCCAGTGCTAACGGCAGAAAGAAAGGGTGGGGAGGTTGGGGGGGGGGTGGACCAGACCTACATTTAATATCTTGGCCATCCTTATCAGACGCAGCCGGGGCCCAGACATGCCTACTTCTTTTGATTGAGCAGTAATGGTCATAAGTCTGCATGTATGTTAGAAATAAAGATGCTTTCATTCAAAAGGAAAGATGGCTGAATGTATTGATTGATTTTTACACTAAAACACTAGTGTGAGGTGTTGGTGTTTTCCTATCACATGAGGAATCAATAACAAGCTGGGAGGAAAATGAAAGGATGTGGGGCTGCATTGTGAACAACTCTCACCCTAGGCTGCTCATGTGGCTCATATGAGAAATACGGGGAGGAAAAAAAAAATCTCATCACATTCACAGATGGCTGCCCAATCCAAGGCAAATGGCAAAAGGGCTCACATAACAGCCAGAGCACCTGTGAAAAACAGCACAGCACAGAGAACATGATGGATTTACAGATGGATGTCTGAGCAGGGAGATGATGGAAACCCCATCACAAATGTGGCCTGTACCATCTTATTTTCATGGACATTAAATTAAAACACTCCCATTTTCTCAAGGTGTTTTTATTTATAAGGTATAGAGGGATCCAAAACAAGCATTTGTGTCTCTTTGGAATTAAATCCGAATTCAAATTATGGCAGAAAACACAATGAGATCCGGTCAAATGAAACTTGTTTAGCGTGCATTGCATTAAGGCCAACAGACCTCAAAAATACATGTTTTATGTAGAGGAGTAGCAACACTCCTTGCAGGCTACTGTTTCACTAAAGGTCACTTCTAACTAAATGTGAATCAGCCAACTTCCATACTTTCTTATTGTATCACATTTTGCTCCCTCGGGTGATTTGAATGGCAAAGCTCTGCTCAGCTTTGAGGGTAAAGGCGTAGCAGTCCGCACAAAGCTGCATTCTCTCCAAGCCTATTCCCATCCCATACATATGCTAATACTTCAAGTCACAGCTGATCGAAGAACTTACAGTATGAAAGATTTTACAGTTACATTTATTCAAACTAGCTTTTGAAAAATGTATCTGGATGGTGTTGTTAGGCAAAATAGAGCAGACATCCAAGTAAGTCGCCTTGTTTGTGAAGCTTCCGTTCACCAGCCAGGCAGGCAGGGATCAAAGACCATCTTATTCCCAAGAAAAACACAAACCCAATACCAGGTTAGAGAATAATTCATCCTTTTACATTTGAGACTCACACGATGGAAGACTTCAAATGCCTGTATACAATTATATCACACAAAGAAATATGAAAAAACAACTTTGTGATATGAATTTCCTCTTTGTACACGCATTTAATGTGTCATAAGTAAATGAAAAACAATAGAGTGTTGAAGTTATTGTGAGGAACTTTTTACTGGTTATGAAACAGTCTGAAAATAAGGGAGGTGTCACGACCAGGCCGTGCCTCCTGTTCTCCCCTGTGTTTTCAGTGACTCTCTCTGTGTGTGTGTGTGTGTGTGTGTGTGTGTGTTATGGTGTTATTGCCTGGTTGTGTCTGCATTTGGGTCTGCCACCACACCCCGTGACAGGAGGAAGGGACGCATAGCATCAATGGAGCTGAGGTGGAGCTAGCTTTAAGTTCTTATGAATCAGCATCAGGATTAAAACCTTGTTGTACAATACAAACCCAGGCCTGATGCGACAGTTCTAAACACAGCACCACTCTGACCAGAGGAACCAAGGACAAGATGTATGTCAAATAGGATAGTTCCAGGGGGTTATGTATACAATGATGCCACATACTGTAGAGTGGATGAAAAAGAAAATATAAAACAATGTGTGTTGTATTTTTCTGTTTGGTTTGTTTTTATTAGGCATTTTTAATCTTCCGCCTGCAGACAGCACATTAAGGCATGCAATAAAACCAGTTAGCCCATGAGCCCATACCTGTGTGTTTGTGCATAAAAGAGCTCTAACTGCTTCAAACAGGCTATTATCACTCAAGATAATCTAAGGCAAAGTGTGTGGGTAAAGTAGAGAGATGCCGTGTGTGTATGTGTGTGTGTGCTTTGAACATAGATGAACAACAGAAATGAAGGATGCTCAGGGGACATCAGAAGTGATTTATAATTAAAAACATTGACATATCAAAGAGGTTAAATTTGGTGTTCAAAGCGATTCAGGAAACACACTTGGCATAATTATTTTGATATGTGTTATTACAGGTTAACAGGCAGAGAGAATACAATTAGGTTCTGGCTGATAGTAAAGTTCTGAGCATTAGATGTGAAGAAAGGCTTTGATGGAACACATTTGCATACATATCTCTCATGTTGCCTCTTTGCTTGTCTGCTCTTGTGCTTTTCGAGCATCTGTTTCACCACCTGTTTAAGATAGAGGATTCTGTCTGCTATCGTGGAGGTTACTCTGCTCTACCTGCTTGTATAGCATTCATTTCATTAGGAGTCTGTTACATTCAATGTTTAAACAGTGATCCAGTAATGACTTTATATCTTTGTGGGTGTGTCCAGGCAACTTTGTAAGACCTGCGTTGCGTGAAAGCAACAGCTTGCCCTGAGGGTGTAACAATAATCTGGATCAAATCGTAGAGACCAGACCCGAATTGCAAGATGAGGCTGCCGCAATTCAAACATATGGGACTGGAGAAAGCTGACAGATTGGAGTCTTAATTGTACAAACATTTCATAGAGGCAGAGCTGCTCTGGAAAGAAAAACAACCTCATGGTGCAATTAAACCTCAACAGACAGAGAAAAGGAGCATACGTGTATTTATTCATGTTAGGAGGCGGCAAGAAAGAAATATTATCATCAAAGTTTTTGCAGAATTCAATACGATTATGGTTTAAGTTTCATTCTTGACCTTGCAAACGCAGTAGAGAAAACAATCCCACCACTAGGTCCATTCAGTAGTTGTTTTGGAGGTATCGATCATATCACATGGTCTTCAATCAGCAGATGGCACACATAATGAAGTTTAGAGGACTTCTCCAGTCACTACTATTCCACCTCTATAACTTTTGGGGACTTGTGAGCGAAAGATTGAAAAAAAAGCAGTCAACACCAAAGCAGCAGAGGCTGAGAGTTTTAGTCCCCATTATGAGTTAAGCCTCCAAATTCCTCCATTTCCCATAATGCAACCTGATAGCATCTTTCATTAAACCCTCCAAGTAAACGCCCTTGTCTTTCTGTTATAAATGTGTCTCCAAGCCCAAGCTGAGATAACCTTGCTGACATCACTATGACATCATCAGACTTGACTAAGCTCCTCCACTGTTTTCACAGGGTGAGAAGAAATGACATTCCCCGTTAAAATGACTATTATCAACTTCACATCACAATGTGTATAACTAGAACAAGTCCTCCAACCCGTACGACCACATCGATTGTTTGTTCCTACCGTCTACTACGACCGACAGTCAGCACCTCTGCTGGTGACCGGAGAGCAACACACCCTCAGAACTTAATGTTCGGTTGCAGTTTTAAATACACGGTTGACTTTGTGAAGTGGTCGTAGTTTAGTTGTGTTTAGGCCACAAAACTCCCTGGTTAGGTTTAGTAAAAGGTTCTGGTTTCAAGTATGTAAGTATACAAGTATGTTTGTTACGCACGTACATTAGTGAAGTGAAAGTAGCAGTGAAATATGTTATGTAAGTTAAGTGAAGTTGAAATAAGTCAACGTCGACATTTGGCTCCACACGAGGGCCAATCAATTTTCTCGTGGGTGAAAGTCCTGTTGACCCATCCATCCACCCCGACATGCTCTCTATGCTGACTTTGTCACTTTTTAGTTTTCGTCATCTGATTTCCTCCTTTTCGTCCGGTCATAATGACTACGACCACCAGAGGTCTCCTCTTAACAAGCAGCCTGTATAAATGACCTATGGGGTTGTGTTTCGGAGGGAGGACTGTCTCTTTCCATTGTGTGCGTTTCAAAGGAGAAACTGCCATAGAGCCACTTTCCTTTCTCATAAACTGCTGTCATTTTCTGTTTGAGCTACGAGCAGTACTCGGCCCCTCCCAGAGTCTCCTAGATTACCTCCTTCACACAAACGCACAGCTCCTTAACAAAGACAGTGGTATTGCCCCTTCGTGCACTTTCTCTACCTCAGATTTCTGATAGTGCTTGAGTGATTTGTCATCTGCCTCTCTTTCAGTGTGTTTGGGCCTATCATAGCAGCAATGTTAAGACAGTTACTCTCTCTACAGTCTCCGTTGTATACATACTAATCTTATCGATCCTATAGGATCGATAAGATTAGTATGTATACAACACACGTATAATCGAGAATAGCAGCGTATAATCGAGAATGTTTATGTGTTTTTGCCACATTCTGAAGTAAAAAAGGTATCTTTGCTTTGTGGAAACATTTACTGTGAGTTTCTTTGTTGCAAGAATTTGGTTTTCTTCAGATTGCATTCATGTTTTAGAAGGACTGTTTCCGTTTAATTCAACTGAGATTCACTCAAAACAACTTGAAGTGATGTAACATTGTCTATGTTTAGCCAGTGTCTATTTTGAAGAAGAAAAAAAAACAATACCGCCAATATTTATGGCAAGTTTCTTCCCCAGTTTAGCTCTAGGGGCATAACCAACATTCTTACCATCTCTGAATCAATCATAAACATATTAACACCATCAACCATCCCCATCTATAACAACAGAACCATTGATGGTGAAGTATTTATTTCATAATGAACCCAGACAATCATATTTCGCAATTTTCAGTCGATGCACAGCAGATGACCTGTCACTGGATTCAATAAGGAGGTGCTGTGTTTGAGCTGAAGCCAGAGTGGTTACCATGGAGAGTTCTGATGGGCTGTGGTTATTCCAACCTTGCTCTGTCACAGAGGCTGAGCGAGGCCAAAAGAGGAAAAGGGTTATCTCGCTCCCTTTTTAACTTTATCTCTTCAACCATATTGTCCCTCCCAACCGATCCCGTGCCTTTTCAAGTCTGTGGCCTCACGACTCTTTTCTTATTATGACAGATAGGGAGAGATAGCACCCTCTGTTCTCCACCTGGGGGAATTCTGATGAGGAGTCATCTGATTTGCGGCAGGTGATTCTGTTCGAACGACAAAATGAAAACCAAAATCTGACAGAACACAATAAATGATGGAAGGAAATGTAAACATAATCACAAACTGGCCTGTGGGCAGAAAAGCCTCGCGCACACCAGCATCCATGAACAGTAATGTAGTGTGCATTCTTGATTTGGACCCAAATTAATCATTTTACACACAAAATGTGTGCTGTTAAAGCTTACCTGAGGGAAAGAGCAGTTGCTGAATGCCCACCCTGCAGTCACATCCAACTACAGGCAGAAACTTGGAAACCATGACTGCTTTCAAAGGAAGAGGGAGGAGGTGGGAGAAAATGAAAGCGTAAGACAGCAAGGCTGTTAATAATTAATTCGGCAGAGTTTTGGTCCTGGGAGGCCAGAAGAAAATATATTGATGTTTGAGAAATGCTAATTAAAGAAAGGAGCACACTTTGGTTTGGAAGGCATCCGTCTGCCCAGGCAGTTTGAAATCTCACTGCTGCCTGGGCTAATGGTGCTAGTAATGCCCTTGGGGAAGCATGGCATGAAATACAGAGGCGGGTGCTAATGAGTCTCGTGGACCTCTCCGGCACACAATATGAATGAGAGCGATGGAAAGAAGACGCTGAAAGGAAAGAGGGAGCCACAGTTGGTGGAAAACATCTCATATTCTTTTAAAATTTCATGGCAAACAAGGGAAGAGGGATTCTTCGGTGGGCTGGATACACACAGCCAACAGCCAATAAGCTCCATGGAAAGAACACAGTTACATAGAAAACACTCTCACTTGTGCACACATTTTTATTTCCTCCCGTTTCTCTGAAGTGTTAAGTCAAATTGCGTACAATGATTTATGCATGCGAAATTTGTGAATAAAATAAGACTCTGTAACATAACCAGTAACATCTCTCTTTCAGGTAAATGTAGTATGACATAAGTAAAAAGTAAGTAGTTCACAGCTGGGTTGCATAATATAGGTGCTTTTGGGGCCTTTTGTAAGTTATTTTGGGATACAATGAGTTAGAATAGTAACTTGATTCATTACATTTCATATCTAAACATCATAATGGATCTATAGTTGTTTGGGGCCACAGGCAGGGCCCTACCTTGTCTTTAAAGTCTGGCCCTGATGTTTTCCTCCTGAATCTCAGTGTATATCACCAGTGTTTCTGACCGCAATTAGCTGCAACTTGGGTGTGTTTCTCTAACTGTGAATGGTGGTATCAGCAGTCGTAGAGGAGGTACTCAAAAAAGTACTACACAGTATTGCATTCAAATTTCATCCAGCCACCAGTCAGCAAGACCGGCAGCAAGGAATCTGTCTGTCTGCGTGTGTGTGCGTGTGTGTGTGTGTGTGTGTGAGAGAGAGTTGTGCCTTGCATATTTAAAAAAACGTTAATCGGATCTACTTCACTTCAGTGCTGTCCTACTACAGTTGAGCCACCTCCTAATAACCTCATTATGACGCCACAGCTACAGGTTATTAGGGTTGTTCGGTACGCATTACGAACCGAACAATACGTTTGAATAATACTAGTGCATTTGGAAAATGCAGAAGCTTAAATTGTGGGAAATATAATGTTCTCTTGGTGGAGCCACTGCGCTCAACCTGGCAACCCACGTGCTGTCTGACACGCCCACCACGGAAGAAGAACATTCTACTCTGGTGAGGCCTGTGTGTTCTGAGAGGCGCGCTACGCTAACCTAGGAAAACAACAGCAGCACACATGCTGAAAACTCTCCCCACAGGAGAGAATGTTTAGCATTTTAATTAACAATCTTAGTTTAAGGTGTTAGCATGCTAACTAGCACTAAACACAGTGGAACTGAGGCTGGTGGTAATGTCATTAGTTTTGCAGGTTATTACAGTTCGTCCAGAGGGGGACGTGAATGCGAGTACCTAATCCCACAGCAATCCATTTAGTAGTTGTTGAGATACTACAAATGTCGACCTCGTGGTGGAGCTTTAAATCAGTGGATTGATTCATCATCAAAGAACTATGAATGCTAATCCATCTAGTAGATGTAGAGATATTTATCAGAACACTTTTACCTGCTGGTATTAAAGGTCATTAGGATTTACCCTCTGGGGACCCTGAATGTCTGCACCAAACTTCACAGAAATCCGTTGAATCCGTTTCACTAGAAACCTAAAACGTGAAAGTCAGATGATCACCGAAGTCAATAGAATGAACCATTACTTTCTTGAAAAATTACACCGTAATAATTGTTTCAGTCCAGAACAAAGTGGTGGACGGAGCGACAGACATTGTGCCATGCGGCTAGTGTGGCCAAAAAAAACATAATTACATATAGAAACAATCCCCTTGCACACATGCTTTCATTTGTCACTTTGTCATAAGTGGACGGCCAATTTATACTCTATTTAATCTGTGCATTCTATTAAACATCCCTATACTGGCAAATTTCCCAAGAGAATAGAAGAATAGCTCATAAATGACAGGCTTGTATGATTTCTTGACATTTGCCTGAAGCAAATAAGGTGCAGTGAACAAACAGAAACAAATGAACCATCTGTGTATGAATGGGCTTCTTATGTGCCATGTACACATGCGATGTAAACACTGCGGCACCTTCTTCTACAACATGAAAAAAATCTATTCCTGTAGGTGGTGTTTACCCGTACTCTCTGAGGAGTTTAGTCAAATCAGTTTTACATGTAGGTTTGTTTGATCTTGTGAAGTTAAGTATATTCTGTTATTCCTCCAAATCATATGCAGCAGATATATCATTCTTAATATGGTAAGTGCTCAAGTAGCCTTTTACATGTAAAGTATTTGTTTCAACACAATCAAAGCCACACTTAGATTGAGGGTGATGAAATGTACATTGATGATTCCCGTATTTAATAGGCAAATTCATGTTTAATGCATTTCAAGAGTGTGTTGCCTGCTGGAATAATCTTTATTGCATGCTGCTTCATTAGACGTCCTCCACGGCTTGATAAAATGAAAGTGTCTTATATCTCTACAGAATTCGCTCTCTGTCCCAAGAGAGATAGCAATCTGAGGACAGAGGAGAGATATCGCCTTTGTAGTGGCAGATCGTCAGAAAGAACGAGATCCAATCTTTCTCTTTCTACCTCTCCCTCTCTCTCAGATAGGGCTGATAAATTGCTCATGCACGGTCTTTCCCCAAGTTCCTTTTCAAAATATGCGATGCACGTAAATGATAAAGTAGAAAGCAAGTGTATTAGAGCAGATACCTCATAACCAGGAGATAACTCACATAACTTGTGACAAAGATTAGAGTTTGATTAGACACACAGATTGTTTTATTGATCTCCGCGCTTCCATCAGATCTGATAAGAGCATAAATTCAAAGCGTCCCATTAAATGATGTAACCTTGCTGCCTAATGGGAAAATTCACTCCTGTGCTTCAGCATGTAACCGTCCATTGAGCTGAGAGGTGTTTCCAGTCGTGAAATGTAACTAAAGTCATTTCCTTCAGTAGGGAACTACACTTTTGAGGTACTTGGTCCTTACTTGAGTATTTACATTTTTTGCTATGTTATACTTCCACTCATTTACATTTCAGAGAAAGATATATTTACTCAACTGCAATTTTCTGACAGCTGTTGGGAACAAAAAGGAGCGTATTTGAGTTATCAGCAAATATGAAAAACTAAAGTATTGACATCAATATAATTATTAATGTCAGTAAGATTATTAACGATTATTAATAATAACGGGGGACCACCCTGAGAACAGGGACCAATAACCAAACGATAAACGAAGTCTCATAATTAATATTCACTCACAATGTCAACAGTCAACGTACTGTTACACATTCAGAGTGAACAGTGAAGGTGTTGAGTACGAGCACAGGCCACATATCAGCTATCATCACAATACACATGCACAAAGTAATCACAGACAGCTGCTCCTTAAAGTATAACAGTTTATTAAGTTCCAGTAATAATGATCTAGTCATCTAATATCTAAAACTAACAACAAATACTATACCTCTATGAGCTCGCTATCTAAAATCAACAAACTGTAGTAAGAGGTAGATTGTGTCTGTGTGTGTGTGCATGCGTGTAGGTGTGTGGTTGGGGGGGGGACGAGAGAACAGCTTCAGACAAACTACGAGGCAATCTAAAACGTGGCCACGTCACGTGGGACTACACGTTGAAGATAGATCGAACTATCAAAATGGAGGTGTAGTTTCTCACGTGACCACAAATGGCGCGACTCTAAAATAGCGAGATCGCATTATCTACACGTGACTGAAGCAGTTAGCTTGACATGTAGCTTAACGCTATATGTGTGTGTGTGTGTGTGTGTTAGTAGAAGAACAGAGAAAGCAAACAAAACAAAATAAATCCTCCAAAACAAGCAGATCTTCACCGCCGCGGTGGAATACGGAGGATTGTTGTTTCATCTACAGAAACACGGCTGACGATCTTTGACCCGCCCAACTGCGGTTCTGACCTTGGAACCGATGAAACAACAAGCTACAGAACGGTGACTGAAAACACAATTGCAGCAGTATGAAATACAGTAATTTCTACACAACATTAACGATCTCGGTCGTTAATCTCTGTGATTATTGAGCATACACAACACCACGTTGTAAAATGACACAAACAAGATAATAAACACTATGACCTAAATCTGCCCAGACTCTCTTAGCCTTACGTTGAGATGACTTCGTGGCGGTCGATGTGGTCCTTCTGAGTTCCTTGGTTCCTTGCTCTGCGATAAATTCTCTCTGTGGCAGAGAATTTCTTCGGCTCAGTAAGAGAATTCTTCATCCTTGTAACCGGCATTAAGTCGACTTGATTGGAAAGAGAAGTTATCCTCTTTCTCTGAAGAATGCGTTTCTTCACTTCTGTAGGCAAGTTGTCCGCTTCCCCTTTTCCTCAGGATGTGAAAAAGTCTTACATTCGTCCAGCGAATGTAAGACTGAGGACCTAGGGTTTCTTCTAAAAGCAGCTGCATTGTTGTTTGCCTCCTTACTTGTGAATTGAATTGCGTGGAATGGCGGTGCGTTCAGGGGCGCTCAGTGGTTTTATAAGTTGGTGGCATCCGGTCGTTAAACCTGAAGTCCCGTATCGGCATTCCTGCCCTCATACAATGAGAGCAGAGGTTTTCTCAACCAAACTACCCAACTATTTCACATATAGGTGTGACATTCTTATCAACCCAAATCAGGCCCCTGAATGAACATACAGGCCAGATCCATTTGTTTCAAAGCACATGGTCAGAAGCACCCGGTCCCATCACAGCACCCGGTCCGCTGTGATGGGACCGGGTAGTAGTTATTTATATTCATGTATTTAGTAGTGCTGGGCAACGATTAACATTTTTAATCGCGATTAATCGCATGTTTTATTTGCAATTAATCGCATTGTTATGCGCAAAGTTCAATAATGAATTCAAAAGTAGTGTATTGTGCACTTTTATTTTAAAAGTACTGCTATATGAACAAAAGGGCAATAACATTTGGTTTACACTTTAAACACAGGTTCTTTTTAACAGCAGTATTCCCTTTACACAGTAGCAGTTAAAATACAGTTATAATGATTCTGATAATAGATATTCAGCCTTGAAAACTGCAAACCTATCTACGTCATGTTTTTTATGTTTGTTAAATTCTCAGTAGCGATAACTAAATGATATACTTATTATACATATTCCAAACAAAACAACTTTAAAAACTCTAAAAAAAATAATTTAAATGAATCATTTCTTTTTTGTTTTTGGTATTTTGGTCAGACACATATGCAACGCTGATTACCGTAATATGTGTGGTATTTGTTATAAATGAACGTTGGAACATAGAGGGTGATAATAAGCTGTACATGGAGGGACTTAGGACCCAGAGGAATGTAGGTGAAGCAGACCTGTAGTCTGTACCGTGGCAGTAACGTGCATCATTTGGAAGTTATGCTAATAAAGAGTTGCAGTTAAGAGCAGTTTGTTCTCACGTGCTTATATGTTTATTTAAAAACACCACAATATGTGTTTTGATATTGTCACGTTTGATCCTGTGAAGAAACGAGCACGCGCGGTTCCGGATCTGGCGTGTCACCCGGTGGGGGGGGGGAGTGGCAGCAGAAGGAAGTGACGCCACACAAACACAGCTGTTCACCGCTCGCTGCCTGGTTCTTGTGTTAAAAATGTACGCTTAATAATAAAAAAAACAACTGTGTTAACGCGGGATAAAATAATTGTCGGCGTTAATTAACTAATGCGTTAACTTGCCCAGCACCAATATATAATATATATATAGAGACGAGGACAACGCTACGGAGACGTCAATACGAGCTGCAAGTTTCAAAAAGGCTTGCCGAGATGAGGCTGTTCTCGGCGGGTAACATGAGCGCTGACCCCCCCCGATGTTGGCGAGGTTTACTGCCGGTCCCGCTAGCAACACCTCACATCTCCGATATCATCAGAGCAGATTAGGCTGAATCTTGACAAACCGACCACAGATTTGACGCTTAAACAACAAACTTCTCGCCTAAAAAAAGCCTAAAATGACATTCCGTGACTCAACAACAGTAGTATTTTGAAAGTTTAAACTTCCAGTTGTGTGTTTTCTCCTCCGCCATTGTTTCCGGTTGCTGGTGCGAAATGCATTCTGGGATATTTGGCGGTCCCAAGTACGGACACGGGCGGAGCAAGTCACATCCAGGCATTTGAACCGTGCTTGGTTAGATGCAGACTTTTGAATTGGAACAGTACTTGGGCTGAGACTGATGACGTTTCACAAGTCCACGAGAACACAAGTACAGACAAGAACGCATGTTGAGAAAGGCCAAATGAGTTTCTTTCGTGAAAATTATCAGTTCATTTCTTACTTATACTTGAGGAAATATGGCAGCCTAGTAGCTAAATAAACCCTTTCTAACCTTATCTGAAGAGGAGAGATTCAAATGAACTGAGTTGTGAAGCAATTTAGATGATACATATGAAATAACAGCAGAGAGTTTGTAAGATCCATGCAGAAATATGTCCCGAGGAAGATGAGCGGATGTCTGTTTCTGACTAGAAAAGTCACAAGCCAAGAACAACTCTATACTGCAGTTGAAGTTTGGTTATGAATTTAATTTGACTTTATTAAAAGCTAAGTTCAATCATGTCAATCCAATTAGCCAGGAGGTTAATGTGTGATTGATGATGAAACAGTATAAAAGTTTGTTTATGAGTTGCTAGCACTATTCTTTTTGAAAGTATTTTCAGACAGCATTGCAAAATCTTTGCAGGGGGTCATTTGTCTTGTACCAAAACCCCCCCAAAAAGATGTGCTTATAATTGATGATAGGAATCCAATTAGTTGTCTTAATAATAAATTGTGTTAAAAAGTGTTGTGAACTCAATTATAGATGAAAATCTATCTGGATTTATGAGTAAAAAATATAAATATATTTTCAATAACATTTTTAAAATATGATTTGTTCTTGATCTTTTTAATTGTCTTTAAAAATTTGGAGCAAACTTATATGTCACCAATTAGGAACTACAATTGAATACACACACACACACACACACACACACACACA